>NC_062969.1:39787703-39891703 GCF_023119035.1 Salvia hispanica | reverse complement strand
CTCTCGTGCATCATTTTTTTGGATATCTTATCGCTAGCATGATAATGACTTCGCAGCTGTTAATAATGGACAAGCCTAAATTTTCTCCATAGACACCATCATCGTCGTAATCTCGACTCAGTCACTAGTAGGCTAGCAGTGATGGATCGAAGAAGGAATAGGAGTATAGTTTCAGCCCAAATTTATTACTAGTGTATATTTCAAATTAAAATTTGCAAAAGAAATCTCTAAAAGAGTTTAAAATAATGAATTTATGCAAGGAAATAAAACATAAAATTAGGATTGAGAAAGGACTTAAATCCAAAAACAAGCATTAGTTAAAATATACTATAAACTAAACCTTAGTTAAAAACATGGAGTAGTATTTAATTCAATTATAATAAAAGATACTGAATGGGATAATAAGTAATGTGGAATACATCTAAACGACGTCGAGTCGAATCGATCGTGGATGTCTGTATAAATTTCTTGCCAATTTATTTGAAAAAATTTGTTTTATATTTTTCTTATTTTAAATATATATTATTAATATGGAACTGTTAGTATCATTATGTTATAAATAATGAGATTTGTATACTAATATTTAAATTGTGAAATATTGTTGATTATTTGGCATTGATGTGAGACTATTGAAACGGATAAAATACTATATACAGCATATATGGACTATTTCTACATGAATAACAGCAATCAGTATATGTGTATTACAATCCTATGATAAGCAAAAATAAATAATTGTACAAACTAAAATGACATTACATTCTCTGCTATATTACATCCCTGTTCAAGGATGAGTGTTCACCACCATAAATTACAAACTTGCAAGTAATTTTGAGCATCGATTGTTCCTCGCGTATTATGATACATTTTAAGTGAATATTTATTATGATACATTTTTAAGTGAATATTAAATGTTAGACATTTTTATGCAACTAACTAAATATGATAGTTTTGTTAAACAATCAAATAATTGAGTAAAAATAAATATGTTACTCTTTTATTTTAGTGCTATTTCTCAATTCTCTCTTTTCACTTTATATTTTTATTTCATTTTCGTTTATAGTATACTCAAATTTATAATTCTTGGCCCAACACCAATGCTCCGAGCGAAGCCCAGAAATTGCAGCCCAAAATAACGAGCTGAATTAAAACGTACTGTATGTACTTATATAAAGGGCCCAAAATAAATCACTTTTTACTAATTTTGCTTAGAACTCGTAATCATATACTTTCTCCGTTCCGGATAATTCGGATCACTTTGACCGAACACAGGTTTTAAGAATTATAATGAAAAGTGGGTTGAAAAAGTTAGTGGAATGTGGATGTGGGTTCTACCTTTATATATTAGTTTTATAATAAAATGTGAGTAGAAATGAGTTAGTGGGATATGAGGTCCACTACTAAAAATGGTAAAAGTGAAGTGGGACGTACCGAAATGGAAAACTGAGACGAATTATCTGGGACGGAGGGAGTAATCTATTATGAAATTTATATTAGAACTCTTTTGATATAATAAATGACTAGCTTGACAAAATTCACCAAAATTGCAATAAAACCTGTAATCGTCTAGGCATTATATATTTTCATACAATCTTTATTGGATATTAATGGTACTTCAGAAATCAGAATCGATTATAAGAACAAAGATGAAAAGAATTTCATTTAATACAACAAGGATGTACATTAACACAATACATTGATGATACACCTCTCACAAAAGACACACCTCTAGTCACTACTACAACCCTCACCAGTCATCACACACTCATCACCTAAAATGGCCATTACATTTTCCAAACCGAAATTTCTTTTAAGTGACAGAAAATTTGGAGTGAGAAGAATAGAGTTGAAATAGCCACCACCATCATGAAATTCAGCAAATAAGCTAATTCTTCTGATAGTTCTCTGCGTTTTGCAGTAGTATTTAAAGCCGTCCTCATTCCACAAAATTAACATATCACCGTTTGGGTAAATTTTGATAGGCTGAAAAGGATTGCAGCTCTTTTCCCACAGCAAGATAACATCAACTTCGCTCCAATGTCTCCTACATATATTGGCCTCTGCCTCCGCCTCGCGTAACAATTCCGAATTATGAGGTTCAAATAGATCAGCATCATATTTCTTGACCCGTTCATATTTCTTCAACAACCAGATCACATGATCACATCCCAATGTACCAAAATCATGGAAACACAAGTAATCCCCTAGAGTATACAACCCTTCCCAGACTCCGGTAACAGGTGGAAAGAAGATGCTAAAACATTCTCTCTCAACATCAAAACAACAAATATAATAACGATCTCTGGACCCTACCCCACTATTTGAAACTACTAACCAATGGAGATTGCCGTTAACAAATGCACCTGCAGCACATTTGCTACGGTGATCGGATTTAAACGGGAGGGTAGTTTCAATGCGTCTCCACGAGGATCCTGTTTCAAGAGTGTATACATGACATCCGAATTCGGGATTAATATGGACAACCTTATGTTTTCCCCTTTTTTTGCCCACTCCAAATCCATAAAAGTCATACTCAGAGCAAGCGTGGGGCCCACGGAGCTCAATAAATTCACGGGTGAACGGATTGCACACGTAGAAGCAATCAATAAAACGATTTTTCAGAAGAAGCAAGCCGTTGGCGGAACCTTGTATTGTTGATACTTGGGGGAAATCAAACTTGGTGATGGGCTCGTGCTCGTGCTCAAGCTTGTCCTCGTCTTCTTCCAATTCGAAAACATTGAACCAATTTGAAATTGTACCCGGCATCGAGACAACTAGGACAGGAGCATAGTGAGAAAGATGAGACTCGACAAAAGACTCACTCTCAAACACATCGAGCCATGGTTTGCAAACACATTTGTAAATTGCAATGTGGTTGAGAGGAAGTCTACAAAGGATTTCATGGACCATATCTGATGGTAGATATGGTAGGTCGAGCTTCATATCTGGATCATAAGCTTTGTCTTGTTTTATTTCCTAATTTTGCCAAATAAAAAAAGGAGCATTTAAAGCTCAAAATATAGTTATTAAGGCGTTAATTGGAAAGAATGGGCAGCTAAAGGTATTACACGAGCTATCAAACAATTATAATCATCATTTCATTTTCCAAAAACCAAAACAAAACAAAAAACGTTTTTTAGTTAAAACACCCAACCAAAACAAAACAAAAAACATTTTTTAGTGAAAACACCCAACCAAATCAAATCCACGTGTACTCCCTCCGTCCACAAAAATAGATCACTTTCTAAAAATGAAAAGTTTATCTCCAAATCCACGTGTACTCCCTCCGTCCACAAAAATAGATCACTTTCTAAAAATGAAAAGTTTATCTCTAATACTTTTCCCACTTTTTCTTCCATCTCTCATACTTTACTCACGTTTTCTCTCTATCCTCTTACTTTACCTATTTTTTCTCCTACTCTCTCTTACTTTCCAATCCTACATTAAAACTCGTGCCGGACAACAATAGATCTATTGTTTGTGGACGGAGGGAGTACAACTTAACAAGAAATTAGGTATTGAGGTGAGAAATCATTTCTGAAGCACATTACATACATACACAAAGACAAGAGGAGATTAGCTTGGACAATTTCATAATTTAAACACAATTATGAATAGCAATCACAAAATCAAACAATTAAAAAATGTACTTTCCCTAACCCTAACCCTAACCTGGAGATGGGGTGGTTTCAGCAACCTGCGCAACGCATGCGGAGAAATCCTGAGCTTCCTCCCACACATTTCAACTCTCTCCATCGCTTTCCCCAATTCCGCGACATGCTCACTCCAAGTCCGCGCCATTTCCTCATCCAATTTACCATTCTTCTTCCAACTTTCCTCAATCTTCCCCTTCAACGCCGCCGGGTAGATCTCCTCCAGGATCTCCATCATAACCGCGAGACTATCCCAATACTCTCCGTGCAGCTCATCCAGATCGATCACAGCTCTATATATCTCGCCATCCAGCGGCGCGCCGGCCTCGATCTTCCGGTCGACGGCCTCTTTATCGGGTCGGTTCCTCAGGATCCACAGCGCGGATATGGTGAGCGAGACCTTGGTGCCGATGAACTTAAGGTTCCTCCGGTACGGCCGCCAGTTGTAGATCTCTAAGTCAGACTCGTCGGGTGGAGGTTGAGACTCATCATCGGACGAGGGCCCGCTGCTGAAGGCGGGGAGCTTGGTCATGAAGTATGGCTGAATTTCTTGTTGCGTGGAGATGGTTAATGAGAGGTAGGTTAAATAGGAAGTTCTTCATATACTAACTTGCCCATGAAATGATACTTCCATTCTTTTTTTTGTTTTTTAGCGTGTTTTTTTTTTTACTTTTTCTTGTCTTTTTTCTTTGGAGTTGTTAGAGATCACAAAATTGACTACCACCTTAGCCTATGGAATAGTATTTCTTTAATTATTTTAGTTTTGGAGTTGTTAGAGATCCCTAATACGAATTGCTTTTTTGACTAACACATTTTTTAGACACTTTAGCGTGTTTTTTTGTTAGAGATCATAAATTGATCATATTCATCATTCCACTATAGCTTCCCATTATTAACAGCTGCGAAGTATTAGTATTTCTTAGTGTTGCTCGAAGTAATTGTCATGCTGGCGATGAGACATCCGAAAAAGATGTATTAGAGAAGTAATAAGAAATTGGCTGATAAAAGCCCGAGATACTATACATTAGCATGTTTGGTAGAAGTGATAACTCATCTAGGGATGGAATTTTATGAATAAATATGACATTTTTTTCATAAAATTTCATTCCTAGATGAGTTATCACCCCTACCAAACACCCCCTAATATTTTCTCCTTACCCTCATCATCATAATCTCGACCCGGCAGTTTCAGCCCAAATTTATAATAAGCAGTGTATATTTCAAATTAAAATTTGCAAAAGAAATATCTAAAAGAGTTTAAAATAACGAATTTATGTAAGGAAATAAAACATAAAATAAGAATTGAGAAAGGACTTAAATCCAAAGACAAACATGAATTAAAATTCATAAACCCAAGTTAAAAACATGGAGCAGTATTTAGTTCAATTACTTATAATAAAAGATATTGAATGGGATAATAAGTAATGTGGAATACATCTAAACGACGTCGGAATCGATTGTGGATGTCTTTATAAATTTCTTGCCAATTTATTTGAAAAAAATTTGTTATTTTAAAAATATATTATTAATATGGAACTGTTAGTATTACTCACGTTATAAATAATTAGATTTATTTACTTATATTTAAATTGTGAAATATTGTTGATTATTTGGCATTGATGTGAGACTATTAAAACGGATAAAATACTGTATGATGTTATATTTAATGACATAGATAAAATTTATGTCATCACATATGTGGACAAATATGAATAAACATTGTGGACTAAACATGACTAAATATGACTCAGAACTGTGACTAATAACCGTAAAGGTCTTACGCAATATTATTCCAATCATTTGCTTTTCTATTTCATACATCACCAATTTTTAGGAGATAAAAAGAGTGATTACACCCCCTGTTCAAAGATGAGTGTTCACCACCATAAATTACAAACTTACAAGTATTTTTGAGCATCTATTGTTCCTTGTGTATTTAATGTGGTAATATCCCATGAGTGTGACAGAGTTTATTTGAAAATTTATTACTCTATGATACACTTTTAAGAGAATATTAAATGTTAGACATTTTTATGCAACTAACTAAATATGATAGTTTTGTTAAACAATCAAATAATTGAGTAAAATTAAATATGTTACTCTTTTATTTTTGTGCTATTTCTCAATTCTCTCTTATCACTTTACTTTTTTGTTTCGTTTTCATTTTCATTTTCATTTTATACTCAAATTTATAATTCGTGGCCCAACAACAATGCTTCGAGCGAAGCGCAGAAATTGCAGCCCAAGAAAACGGGCTGAATTAAAACGTACTATATGTACTTATATAAAGGGACCAAATTTCTCGAATAAATATAAGTGGAAGATAAGTGAAATTTCTTAATTGAAATCTTAATTTTCAATACTGTGAGAAGCCTATAAATTTCTCGAATGTTCTAATATTGGATCTGATTTATATAATCAGAATATAGGTATGAATTAATTTTGGAATTACTATTTGTCTCAGGCTTGCTTATACCTGCAGTTCGTTTCGATCATATTAATATTAATGTTGTTTGGTTGGATAAGATCTTTACCAAGTCAATATGGGACAAATTTTCGGAGTTTTAGCACCCCCCACCCCCGTGCATGTGTTGGCCGAAATGATACATCGAACTTCCATCATGTGGGTAGGCAAGACAATAGAAGAAACATCATCGATGTCGGCCGAAATTAACATTGGAGGTAGATAAGAGATAAAGAAAACCCATCATATTTGGCTCCGCTCTGATACCATATTAAAAATGAGGCAGATGGGTTATTTACACTTAATGTAGATTAGATGAAATCTTCACCAAGTCGATATGACACAAATGTTTAGATTGCTTATGATATTATGGGTCTGTCTATCACCATGCAAGGAAATCAATTTCGAATAAATTTGGACCAATTCAATCTCGAAAAATATATTGAAAAAGTATGCTAAAAGATTATCACAAGTTAAGCACCACTACTTTAACTGGCTGAACTCCCAAGCACCAAGCTCGGTTTTGTATGTCTCGTTTGGGAGCTTTACCATGTTTCTCAAAGCCAGATGGACGAGGTTGCAGATGGACTACGAGCGAGTGGCGTGAGGTTCTTGTGGGTGGCTCGTGGGGAGGCGAAGAGGCTGCAAGAGCGGTGTGGGGAGGCCGGGAGAGTCGTGCCTTGGTTTGAGCAGCTCAAGGTGTTGTGCCATCCTTCTGTTGGGGGGTTCTGGACGCACTGTAGATGGAATTCGACTATGGAATGCATTTGTAGTGGGGTGCCGATGATTTGCTTTCCTATAATGATGGACCAAACCACGATTCGGAAACATGTGCTCGAGGATTGGAAGATCGGGGTGGATGCTAAGGAGGGTTTGGCGTTTGGGGAAATACGCATGAGCGGGAAAATTGCCAAGTTCGTGAGGAATTCATGGATTTGGAGAGCCATGAGAGGAAAGAGATGACGAAAAGAGTGGGAGAGTTCAGGGAGATGGTTCGACAAGCGGTTTCAGTGGGAGGTTCGTCTGTGGCAAGCCTCGCTTGTTTACTAAACGACATTATGTCATTCAACTAAGTTAACAACCATCGTGTTTCGATCTCGTGTTTTATTTCATCTATGTAAGTAATCAAGAAACAACATTGGCACATTAAAAGGAAATTGCATTGAAAAATCAGATACAAGGGCTAGAAACACCATTGTTTACACATATTCAGATCTAGAATGATCACTCAATGAACAAAACCAGATAACAATATTGAGCACAATAACAAATCTAAAACCACAACATCTGATCCACCAATACCACCCTTCAAAGGAGCAGAGATGGATGAACACCACCTATTTCTTATTGTGGCTTTTAGTATGATCTGCACTTGCCTTCCCTCCTACTGCAGCCTGAGCTGCCTTCTTCGCCGCCTTTTCTTGCAACGCCTTCGCGTCCCTGTAAACGACACGCCATGCACCAACATCAAGAGCCAAGATCAATGTGATCAAAGATGAGAAAACGAAAGAAGGTTTGGACATCAAACCTCTCTCGTCTCTGTTCTGGGGTCAATCCGTCATCCTTCGGGTTCCTGGGCTTCTGGCCGTTCCTCGCCTGAGCCCTCACGCGATCACGCTCTCTTTGGTTTCCGCGTTAGCATAGGTCAAGGCATAAACAGAAGCTAGATCAACTACTAACAATGTAGGCTTTGTGTTCATATCCCTAACTAGATTGAACAGCTTAGATGCTTGATGAAAATCATAAACATCACACAACCTAAACTTAACACTCTAATTGAAAAGATTAAATCTTTGATATCACACAATCTAAATTGCAATAGGGGTGCCAAATCCCCAAACAAAAAGCCCTAATTTCTACGATTGAGAATCTTCTGATTATCTTTGCCAGAGGAATAAATTCCAAAAATGAGCAAAATATACTTAAATCAAATTCTCCTGTCAATCAAAATCAATCAACATGAGATGAAAAACACACACAAGCAAAGAAAAAGGCGATCTAAAATCAGAGGAGAAACATATCGTGAGGATATGACTCATTCTCGATTCTTCGAACAGCGAAATGAATGATCTTAACACCAATTAGCTCTACAAATCACCCTGCTCACAAACACACCCCAAAAAATGAAAATGGCGAAAAATACAGCAGAAATGAAAGTAAGATTGAATCATAAAAAGTGAAACCAAATGAAACAGAACAATACCTTAATTCCGCAACAATGGAGGTCGATCGCAGGACTGAGAAGAGAGATGAAGCTATTGGAAGAAGCTGACTGATAATTGAAGAATTTGGGACAGCGCAGAACTGCAATGGATAGAAATGATTTAATAGTAGTAATTCAGAAGGAGATCGATTCTGCACCAGTTGTTGACTTGATTCTATTATGCTTCGAACAATCGAGAACTTTCATTTTCTTATTTTTTATTCTTATTTTAATTAAAATGTTCCAACTTTCACAAGTTTTGACGGAGTTTCATTTAAAATTATTTTATGATACATTTTAAAGGGAAAATGTGATCAAATGAAAACTCTAACAACAAAGGTCAAAATTAGTTCTGAATATATAATCATTTTATCTTTTTGGTCCTAAACTTTATCTTATGGATTTTTTGTCTTGCACATATGAAAATTTGATCATTTTGATCCTCCGTCAAAAGTTCCGTTAAAAACTTAACGGTCAACGGATTTAATCCGATTTTGACCAAATTAGTATTTTAATCCTGATTTTTAATTCACTAATTATTTTCTAATTATTTCAACAAATATTCTTTTATAATTAGAATTAAATAAATAGTTTAAATATTATAGGGTTTAGTTCATCCAGCGCGATTCCACTTGCATTTCATCTTCTTTCTTCTTCTTCTTTTTCCTTCCTCTAATATGTCATCTTTTTCCTTCCGCTTCGATCTCTCAAAATCACAAATTCTTTGGCTATTTGTTTGCGAAATTTGATTCAATTAGATTTGGCAAACTTTTACCCTTAAATCTGCAATCGTTTTCCCTCAACCCTAATTCCAGCTAATGTGGTCGGCGATTCGATTGAAGCGACGCGCCGCAAGCACCACCGATCCTCCGCTGACGACGCGGAGGAGCTATCAAAGCGCCGCAAACATCGCCACCACCATCGGCATCGCCATCACCACCGCCACCGGAGCAGCAAGAAGAAGGAAGAAACGACCGAGCTGGAATCATTGGAAGGTGATAGAATCGATGATGATGCTGAGGTTGAAGAAATCAAATTAGATAGTACTGCAGAGGACGGTGGAGCTTCTTTGGTGAAGCATGAATCTAATCTCGACAGATTGGATTATGAGATGGAGGAGGGAGAGATAGTGGAGGATGATGGTTTAGCAGATAGATGATGGTTAACAAGGATTCTGATAAATTGGAGAAGAATTTGCTATTGGATGCTGAGATTGGGGGAATTAAGAAGAATTCTCAATCGGATGTTGAATTTGAGGGGAATAAGAAGAATTCGCAATCGGATGTTGAATTTGGAGAAATTAAGACGAACGAATGTCATCTTTTATAATTCTAATTATAAAAGAATATTTGTTGAAATAATTAGGAAATAATTAGTGAATTAAAAATCAGGATTAAAAGACTAATTTGGTCAAAATCGAATTAAATCCGTTGACCGTTAAGTTTTTAGCGGAACTTTTGACGGATGACCAAAATGATCAAATTTTCATATGTGCAGGACCAAAAAATCCACAAGATAAAATTTAGGACCAAAAAGGTAAAATGACCATATGTTCTGGACCAATTTTAGCATTTACTCAAACTCTAAATATGATACAAATTCAAAACTAGCATTTGGACCATTGAAAAATATCAATAGATAAAAAAAACATCAATAAAAAATGTCAATAGAATTTCAACGGTAGTCAATGATTGATTGCGTGTTGATATTGTATTGATACTGTGTTCACATTAAAATCTTGGAATTTTACACTGTGTTGATATTGTATTGAAACTGTGTTGAGAAGTTTTAAGTTTGTATCGTATATAAATTTGCATTTTATCACTAATATTAAATGTTAGATATTTTTATGCAACTAAATAAATTTGATGCAGTTTTGTTTAAACAATAAAATGATTTGAGTAAAAATGAACATTTTGATCTTACTTTAGTGCCGTTTGTCTCTCTTTACTTTTTATTTTCATTTTAATTTTACACTCAATTTCATATTTTCCGTGGCCCAACAATATTGCGTCGAGCCTAAAAGCCCAGAAATTGAAGCCCAAAACGGGCTGAATTTAAAACGCAAAATGGACTTGTATTATACGAAGGTGAGATATTTCAGAATAATTATAAGAGGGAGACAATTTAATATCTTTAATGGAAACTTAATATTCAAAATAGTGAGAAGCCTATAAATATTTGGAAAAAACAAGTAGATATGGACAATAAAACTAGATGCTTAAAAATAGGAAAAATTGCATATAAGAATTGATTTATTGTTGTAGTATAGCTATGAATCAATTTGGGACTTACTATTTGTCTCAAGTCTCAACTCATAGATATGGCTACGAGAAAATATAATTCAAGTAAATTTAGACCAATTCAATCTTGAAAAATATATTGAAAAATATGCTAAAAGATGATCACAAGTTAAAACATCTAAAAATGCTAAATGTACACATGTGACATGTCAATAACAAGGACAATAATTAGAGTCACGTACTAATTAATACGATCCAATAAATTAATGATCGATTGATTACATTAAACAAATGGAATCCAAACTCTGTACATAATTACTAGTTCAGGAAATGATGTTTATCGTTGGGTTACAATCATCAATTTTATCTCATCACATGTCACATCTTTGAGAAATTTGATTAAGAGAGATATAATCATTGCATTAATTTGAGTTTATATCAGTACCTCTAATCAATTCAATAAAATAAAGTACTATGGAATAATAAAACTTTGTAGTTTGTACCGTCAACAAGCCAACAATAATTGGAATATTTGAGTTATTGAAATAAACGAGAAATTATTATTGATATTATGATATACTACTACAATTTTTTAAACCCCACAAACTATTTGACGTTACAGATACGATACTGTAATAATTAAATTAACATTTACTACAATTTGAAATTATTTGATCCAAAATGGTAAACGTTGATTCGAATAAAAAGTAGTCCATCCACATTCTATGTTTCAAAAGAGGCTTGATTAATTAAATCTTAAATCATTACTCCTATTATACAAAAAGTAGCTAGCTTAACAGTCAACAGTGATGATTAATCTATTACCTAATCCTCACCGAAACTATCAAATAAAATTTACAAGTACCAAATTTAGTTGAATTCAAAATATTCTCTTGCAAGTAATATAGAAAAATATTCATAGCATACTTACTTACTACAGAAAAAAAGAAAAATAAATGTTTTCGTTTGAAAGATTTAAAAAAGAGCACATATATCCAATCATAGGCTATAAAAAACAAACTAATTATTAGTATAATAGTATAAGAAAATAAATGTTTTTCAGTAATCTACAAATATTTTGTCTTTTTAGACTCGTGTTTTTTTCTTATTTATATATCTTTTCTTCATTTTGTCACTCAATGCATTTTACTTTCCCATATGTCTCTTTCTCTCTCAATTTTTTATGATTAGAAGCAACTAAATCCATCTAACTCTATCTCAATTCCATCAGCATGCAACAGCTGTTCTCAATTTCAGATCCGTGTCACTGATTTGATTTTTGAAGGTATCCTATGTTTTCAATTTAATATTTCTACAGTAAAGAGAGGTTTTGTTTCTGCATAAATTTCCTAGATCTGAGGCTTCTTTATTCGTTTGGATATACTAGTTATTGTCGCTTGGATCTTTCTGCAAATTCCTTCTTCTTTGTTTATTAATTTTTGTTTAGCTGAATTGAATTTTTTATGCAGTTATTCGGATTTCGAGAAATCTTGCTACGTTTGCCTATGCCTATGAGTGAAGGTTCAATTCCTAGGAGAAATCATTAGTTTATTGTTTCTCTCTCTAGAAATTCCGTTTCCTGCGCCATATTAATCGCCAGCATCAGCTGATTCAGCTCAATTTCATTCGATTTGTTGACCGAGGAGTCGTTGATTGCACGCCAATGGAAGTCGTCGTCGGTGAAGAGAAGCTGTACTCTCACAATCTGCGAGATTTTCTGCGGATCAAGGAGGAAGATCATCGGAGGAATCTGAACCAGAGCACCTCCTCCAGCAGCGGCGCCGGCCGCCGCAGCCTCACGATGAGCGCATTTCTCAGCGAGAAAATCGCCCAGCCTCCGCCGCCCGAGGATCCGCCGCGGCGCTCGGAGTCGAGCCGGACGTTGCTGGACATCATCCGCGAGGATCGAACCGCCGGTCCCCGCCGCGGCGGGGACGACGGCCGGAGTAGTTGGCGGCACTTGAAGGACAAGATCCGCCTCCGCCGCAGAATCACCGACAACAGCAGCAACAATCAATCAGACGAGTCAATTCAACCCGATTCCAGAGCTCCGATCCCCCTCACAAACCCTAGCCGATCAACGGAGAGATCCACCGCAACACTCGAACCCTCAATTTCGCCTCCGATTAGGCAATTGACAGCCGACGGCAACGGAATCTCAAATCTAAACGAAGAGCGCCGCATCAATTCGGCGGAATTGGCGCCGGATGGGAGCGATTCGCCGGTGAGGATGTCGTTGATGGCGTTGCTAGCGGAGAATGATCGGCAGATGGGGTATGAAAGCTCCGCATACGCGATGGATGAGGACGAAACAGAGGAGGATGTGAATCATGTAGTAATTGAAGAAACCGGCACCTCCACGGCCGCCGCCGCCGGCAAAGGGGCGGAGGGCGAAAACTGCTGCGTTTGTATGGTGAGGCATAAGGGTGCGGCTTTTATCCCCTGCGGCCACACATTTTGCCGGCTGTGCTCCCGGGAGCTTTGGGTGCAGAGAGGAAATTGCCCTCTTTGCAACAATTTCATTGTTGAAATTCTTGATATCTTTTGATGGGATTCTTGATTCATATAAACCTAAGATCATCTTCTTGTTTCAACTATCTTTTTCTTTTGCTTTTTTGTCCCTCAAATTTTGATTTTCGGGTCGATTTTTAGTGGTAAAAACGGATCTATTATAAAAAATCAACGAGGAATGGTCGTCGTCGTAAAGCTTACTAGTCATTCTCGGGTGTAATTGAACTGAAGGGGAAAAAGATTTCGCGAGGCTCTATTTGACAAACAACGCTTTATTCAGACCGTTCGGTCAAAAAACAATACAGCTCGTGGTTTAATTAGACTTCATCTTGCTTCGAACGTAGGAGTTGCTAAGGGTAAAATTCATTGTCGATGTTCTTTTAAAAATAGAATGTACCATCTTGATAATGTCTACCTACATTTGAAATGAAAGTATATTCTACTTGCAAAATTGGACCTTGCATAGTTATGGCTTATGGGACCATTTTAGGTATGGTTGAATATATTGATAGAGAAACATTGGGTGCAATTATTTGAAATTGTTATGTAGTTTTCACATTTGACATAGATAGCATTTATTGAAGAGCATTGATGAACATGACTGGCCCTCTATGATTCAATTCCTACCTCTATGATTCAATTCCTACCAATTTTTTTGTGTTTTTTAACACATCACATGTATTAGGTGAGTTTAATAAGTATATTAATTTTTGCATGAATCAACTCATTCTCATTTATGTACCAGTATGAAGGGGATGAAGAGATTGGAAAGTTGAATTTTTTATGTTTGAAACCTTGGTTATTGTTTACCTACTTACCCACCTCAATGATGCAATGTTTATGTCTTTATCAATTTCTCTCCTTTTTGACTTGATGAAAATCCATTTAGGCATTTTTTTTCCAACTAACAAGAGTATTTAATGTATACACTATAACTGAGTATCCAAACACATTGGATTATAGACAATAATTGCAAATCTTGTTGTGACAATAAATGCAAGTGTACATTATTGGATGCAGAAATAGATAGTGAAAATGACCCTGCCGAAAATACGAAAAATAGAGGGAAAAATAGTGCCTAAAAATATGAATAAATTTATCACACATTTCTTCATCTATAACTACTTCCCCCATTAAAACGAGATGCATCACCATATTTACTTAAAATATTGTTTTTTGGGTTCGTTTGCTAATTGTTTCCAGTAGGTACTACCAATTTTCTACATCATTGAAAAATTAATCACTATGAACTAGAATTTTTATTTATACTCCACGACAAAAAAAAAAGACAAATAAAATAAAATTGGAATCTGCCAAGGCAGTTTACCTGCAATACATATATATCCACCTACTTTACGTATTTTCCAACATTATCCTTAGAGCATCTCCGGTAGCACCCTTCCCACTAGGACTTTCCACAAAAACCTCTTATCACGTCACTAGGACTTCCCACTAGGACTTCCCATCCCACTGCACAATGTAGGACTTCCACTAGGACTTCCCGCAATAAAATAAAATCACAATTATTCAATTTATACGTTTCAAATTTACGAAATTTAACGAGCCGTATACATAGAGCCATATTTATAGAGTTTAAAAAAAAAAAATTAAAAACACGGACGTCCGACCTTCGCCACAGTGGCGGACGTCCGGTCGGACGTGGGGCTGAGGGGCGAGGACATGGGACGGGCGTGTGCGCCCTTCCCGTTCACTACGGCGGACGTCCCGTCGGACGTCGGCGACGTCCTACCGCGACGTTAGCCATTGGAGACGCTCTTAATTTCTAATTGTTGATAAGCATGTAACATTTCATTTTTTTTAATATATATAGTTATATACTATAGTTAAAACAATAATTTAAAGTAGAGAGAACTTCTTTTTTGGTCCACGAACTTTGCCAAAGTATCATTTTAGGTCCGTGAACTTTGAAAATATCATTTGAGGTCCATCAACTATGGGATAATATCATTTGAAGTACTCTTTTACTATTTCTAAGTTTTTCTGGACGAAAATATCCTCAATACCTTAAAGGGTATATATTTTTAATAAACTCATCATATACTCATATTTTTTATAAATATTTTTACAATATATTTTCGACGATTTTTCTAAATATAAATTGACCTTCAATATTATCACTTAATTTTGTGACATGCAAGTTAAATTGCTTCTTCAATTATTTATATTAAAGAATTTTAAAATTGAATATAGAACTTCTTTAATAATAAAAAAATTGAATAAGGATTATTTCTTGCATGTCACAAAATTAAGTGATAATATTGAAGGTCAAATTATATTTAGAAAATTCATCAAAAATATATAGTAAATATATTTATAAAAAATATGAGTATATCATAAGTTTATTAAAAATATATACCCTTAAAAATATTGAGGGTATTTTCGTCTAAAAAAACTTGGAAATAGTAAAAAAGTACTTCAAATGATATTACTCCATAGTTGATAGACCTCAAATGATATTTTTAAAGTTCACGGACCTAAAATGATACTATGACAAAGTTCGTGGACCAAAAATGATGTTCCCTCCTTAAAGTATTTAAAAGTGACGCAAGCCCATGATTTGGCCCCATTTAATGCTAGCTTTGAAATCCAAAAAAATCCAACAACCCAGCCCAATAACAAACCGGGTCAAAAGATCCGGATCCCCCAATTTGAAATCGGGTTAAAATTGAATTTCACAGACTTCACAGAGCTCTTCTGATCAAAGCTCCCATGGCGGAATGTTCAATCACAATACCATCCTCAATAAAATCAACAATTTATTGATTATTATTATGTGCTAACAGTTTGATGAGACGCTGATCGAATGAGCCGCTTGAAATCCTTCCTGTTGCTGTTTCTCGCACTGTTTTCGGCCACTGCATCGGTAAGAGTAGAAGAGCTGAATGAGGAGTTCACGGAGGCGTTGCTGCTGAGGCCTCTGCCCGATCGAAAAGTTTTGGCTCATTTCCACTTCCGAAGCAGTGCGCCGCCGTCTCAAAGATATGGGCGCCACCACCGCATCTTCCCCAAATCTATTTACCAGCTGGTAAACGTGTTATATTAAAGCTAATTTTTCGAATTCAGCTTTAGATTCAATGTTTGTACGTTTGCTTGTGCTGTTGATTTGTTTATCATGGATGCATGTTGCTGGTTCCCGAAATTGAGTTTGTTTTGTGCGTGTTCATGTTTTGGATGATTTGGCTTGATTAATGCTGAGACGTAGAGATAGATGGACTGAATCAGACGCTTAATTAGAACACAAATGCTCTGAATTGGGGAATTCTGGGCAGTTTATTAATAAGCCTGAGTGTAGAAGTGCTGAATTTTGAAGTTTTTTTTAATAGGTTCATAAATTCCAAGTTCGAGAGATGGAGCTGTCCTTCACGCAAGGGCGTTGGAATTACGAAAGATGGGGGGGATTTGACCCGATTTCGAGCAGCAATGCAAAGCCACCTGGAGTAGAACTATGGGCTGAGTTTGATGTTCCTCATGATCAAGTTGATGATTCCTGGAAGAATCTGACGCACGCTCTTTCAGGGCTCTTCTGCGCGTCAATCAATTTCTTGGAGCGTTCGACTAGCTACTCTGCACCTCACTGGAGCTTTGGGTCGGCTTCAGGCAAATTACGATATGGCACATTGCCTCGTGAAGCTGTTTGCACAGAGAATCTCACACCGTGGTTGAAGTTGCTTCCGTGTAGAGACAAAGCTGGCCTTTCTTCGTTGATGGACCGCCCTTCAATATACCGGGGGTATTACCATTCCCAGAGGTTGCATTTGAAATCAGATGAATCTGATGCATCTGAGACGAGTACAGGGATAGTGCTTGAACAAATCCTTACGGTTGTTCTTCGACCAGAGACCTTTTCTGAAAAAGCGCTGCAACCAAACTGGTCCTTGAGCTCGTTATTTGGCAGGTCAGTTAGTGGGAAATGCTCTCTGTCTAGTTCTAGTAATGTGTATGTTCAATTTGAACAGAATTTAGTGTCTGCGGGGGATAAATTAAGGGAAGTTAGTGAAGCTTCGGAGAATGCTATTTCTGTTGGTGAGGGATTCCAAGATAATCCTCTATTTGAATTATCACTACTTCCAAAAAGGGTTATTAGAGAATCCGGGAACTTTCAGAAAGCAGGCTCTATCCTTTATGAGTTTTCAGTCGAGGATTCCAATGAATTCAAGCCATTTGATTTGAGATTGAACTGGAAGACGCCTGTGGCCTGGTCAAGCCCACAGGCACCTTTACAGGCTAGCCGGTTTTTATTAGGGAGTGGGAACGAAAGGGGAGCTATCGCTATCTCAATGAAATCTACTAGGAGCACCAACAATGTAGAAGGAACTGGTGGTTATGATGAGAATGAATGTTGGCTCAGAGTGGGCATTTTCCAAATGGTACCTTGGTATGTCAAGGTCTACTATCATACGTTGAAATTGTTTTTAGATGGAAAACCTCAATCTTCTATGGAAAACATAGAGAAAATACTTGTTTCGCCTTCTGAAGACAAGGTGTCCACTGGAGTGATGGAACTGATCTTGAGGTTACCCTGCAGTGTTCATACAGCGGCATTGACTTTGGAGTTTGATAAGGTATGTTAAGTCAATATCTTCTTTGGATATAAGACACTACTCAATTTGGAGCAACCATTTTGTATCATTTTGTGTAAAGATTGCCTTTTGAGAGCTAATTTGTTAAATAAATGAAAGATGGAGCAGTGTCCTCTATTTGCTGCTCTTATTTGCTAATGCAATCATGTTTCCACTGTCATTTTTTTTTTTTAATTTGGGTTATAATTTAGCTCTCCTTTTGGTGATACTCTATTCAGCACCGTTTTCCAAGTGTTTAATTCTTGTTGCTCTTCCCGTAGGGGTTTCTTCATATTGATGAATATCCTCCAGATGCAAATCAAGGTTTCGACATTCCATCAGCAGTGATTCACTTTGCTGATTTCGTAGCAAACATGAGTTTGCATGAAAATTCCTTAAAACAAGAACCTATATTGTCCAAGTTACAGGTACTGATGCAAACTCTTTGATGCACTCAGCTGTGTTTTTCTTATTTCGATTCACTACGTAATTCATCGCTCCTCCTCTTAGGAAGAAGTTCCTGTTATCTCATACACAGAAGTACTCCTTGTGCCTTTGACAACTCCAGATTTTAGCATGCCTTACAATGTGATAACAATCACATGCACGGTTTTCGCTTTATACTTTGGATCCCTTCTGAATGCACTAAGAAGGCGCGTTAGTGAGGATGAAAAGCTTCTAAGCGGAAAAGGTAACCTCACACTCTCCTTATGGATCTATTCAGTAATTAGTTACCAAGAGGCAGAAAAGATCATTTATTGACAGATTTTTGACAAATCACTACAAAAAATTAAACTGCTAGTAGAATTAAATAACAGTGAAAAGTTATCCTGATAAAAAATGCAGTTCAGTTAGGCTCATATAAAATGATTAATTAGCAAATACAGCTTCCTTTTTACACTAAAACAGAAAACTTGTGCTGCTGATTCTTACATATTGTTCTATTCATATGTTGCTATTCTATTCCGACGTGCTTAAGTTATATTTTCCTTGCAGGTGCCAGGAAGGCAGGCCCTTTGATGCTGATGATATCCAAACTCACTGCTAAGTTGCGAGGAAAGCCACAGGAACCTCCGGAACTATCAGACTCTGGGAGGTCCTCCTCGAAGTATAAGCTAATAGCAAAAGTCGTGTTGGTAGCCGGTGTAGCTGCTGCTTGGCAGTTCTACTTTCAATGACAGCCGCAGCAAGCAACCTCCCATGTATGATTATGTATCCTGAAGAAGAGGAATTAGCTAGGTATGAACCTCATACATTTATCTTATACAGTTAGTGATCAGTTTTTGTATCCTTGTGATTTTACTCATATTCCATTACCACATATTTCTTGTCATATATAAAAATCATGTATAAAAATCTATTAGTTTCATAACTCTCTCTCTCTCTCTCTCACACACACACACACACACATCAGTTTACAACAGAACCACTTTCAGGTTCTACTTATAAGTTTCATACTATATCAGAAGCTGATAGTTGCATAACACTCTCTCTTTCAGGTTCTGCTATCTTAGTTTTAGAACTCTCTCTCTCTCTCTCCGATGATAATTCTGAACAAAAAACCGGCCTAAATCTTGTTCTTTTCAAACGACCTTCGTCTTCTAACCACCACTTTCTCTTGGGAGACAACCCAAAAGATTCTTGCAGACCTACCATGTAAGAAACGAAAAAAAATACGAGACTGAAACACAAGCCACATTTGGTTGAGATTACCTGCAATGGTCTTGCTGTTGTTGCCTTGTACTATCTCTAACATTTGCAGCATCTTCTACTTGGTGTGATCCTACTCAAGAAAAAAAAGAAGGAAATTCCACATAACTTAATCTACCAGGAATCAGATGGAGAGTTCGAGGCATCCTTTGGAGCCAATCTTGGAGAGCTTGCCATCGACGAGGAGAGCTGTGGAGGTGGTGGCACCGGTGTGCAAGCCGCGGGCGATGAGAGACTTCCACATGAGGGAAGAAGCGATGTGATCGGGCCCTCTGCCGATGAAACTAGCCACTCGGGATGAATGATCTAAGATCCTTATTCCCAGGAGCGGATCTCCTACACCACTCCGTCTTATTCCATGCAATCATATTACACATAAAATACTCCACTAACAAAATAGACATATATTAATATTAAAATTTTATATTCAAGTTTTTAACAAATATTACTGTTGTTACATCTCATTTTAGAGTTTATTTTAGTATCATGTAATCCTTTTATTCTTAAATATACATATATTCATATTAATATTTCATAAATTCAAGTTTTTAATAAATACTCACTCCGTCCCCGATTAAGAGTTACACTTTGACCGGGCACGAGTTTTAAGAAATGTAAAGAAAAGTTGGTTGAAAAAGTTAGTGGAATGTGAGACTCATTTTTTTATGGTAAAAATGAAGTGTGACTCTTAATTGGGGACAGACAGAAATGGAAAAGAGTGACACTTAATCGGGGACGGAGGAAGTACTATTACTCCTGCTACATCTCATTTAATACTAGAGTAAAGGCCAAAACTGGTTCTGAACATATGATCATTTTATGATTTTGGTCCTAAACTTTATCTTTTGGATTTTTTGGTCCTGAACATATGAAAATTTTATCTTTTTGGTCGTCTGTCAATAGTTCCATTAATATTTAACAGTCAACGGATTTAATTATAATTTTGACCAAATTAAATATGTTATTTCTAATTTTTAAGTCAATAAATATTTTCCTAATTATTTTAATAAATATTAGCTGGTGTAATTAGGAAAATAATTATGAACTTAAAAATTAGAATTAACATACTTAATTTGGTCAAAATTATAATTAAATCCGTCGACTGTTAAATATTAACGGAATTATTGACGGATGACCAAAAAGATAAAATTTCCACATGTTCAGGACCAAAAAATTGAAAAGATAAAATTTAAGATAAAAATCGTAAAATAATCATATGTTTAGGATCAGTTTTAGCTTTTACTCTTAATAATATCATGTAATCATTTTATTCATAAATCATAAATAAATAGGAGTATAGTATATTTGAATTATTGATTTGTTAAATTCCTAATTCAAAAAGAAAACCCCCAAAGGGCTCGCGTAGGTTTTCTGCATTTTCCCTAAAATTTGCATTTCGATCCTTCTCTCTCTGCAACAATTTTTTCACCTTCTCACTTCTGAATTAGCCGATTTGGGATTTTGGATTAGGGTTTTTGAGGAGCGAATTTTGGCGATTTTTAGTACACAATGTACGCTGATCAAATCGAGTCTCAATCTAATAGGTCGGTCAAGGATCGCCTCGAAGGAAATTCCACCGCCGGTCTCGGCCGCCGCAGACCTATCTCCGGCAAGAGGTTAACTTCCACATACTCTCCCTGTTACTGCGTCCGAATTAGGTTTTATTAGCGTTCCTTCAAGTATCCCGGTGCAATTTTCGAGTTTTTCGGAGAGCTGATTTAAGTCTCGTGAGTTGCAGTTGTTAGTTAATTTGTTTCTGGTTCAATTCAAACTTTATGATTTTCTGCTATGAATGGCTTTAGATATTGGGAAAAAATTGTGTGCTAGTACTAATTTAGGAGAATTTGATAGGTTTGTGTGTGAAATTTATGTTGCTTGTAGGTTTTTATAAGTTCAGATGCCAAACTACCTTGTTAACTTGGTGAATTAAGAGGTGTGGTTGGGTGGTTTTGGATAGAATAGTGACTTTCTTGTAGAGGACGGTCATTTCGAGAGTCGATTTGAGGATACCGAGCATGTAGAGAGCCCATCGTAATATGATGTGAGATTTAAGTGTGAAATGTCTGTTTGATTGGAATGAAGCAGGGCAGTTTTTCTTGTGGAAGAAGTGTCTAGCAGATCACTGTTTTTCCTTCCCTGGAGAAAATGAAGCCCCCCTTATTTAGCGAATTCAATTATTTCATGCAGACAAAGAGAAGACGATGACAAATGGGAACATGATCTTTATGAGGGAGATGGACCCCAAATCTCGGGTGAGGATTCATTTTCTAATTTGAGACTCATTATATATTTGTAGTGTTTGTGTTGCTTTGCTTGTTGTGACTTAGCTGATATGGCGTTTGCTTTTATCAACCTATGGCCTCTAAAGGTCGAAAGGTTGGTGCCAGAGATCTTCGCCTGAAGCTCCAAAGAAAGAGTATCGAGCAATCGTCACAATTTGTGCGGGGACCTGGAGGTGGAAGGGATCTACGTGAGAAGCTATCTGGTGCGCTCTACTCTCGTCCTGTTGAGTACAAGCCTCCAGCAGTCCGGCCAAAGCCTGTAACCGAAGCTAGTAAACCAACTAGGAAGAGTGTCATAGCTCAAGCCCCTGCGCGACAAGAAGCAAGGGTTTCTACATCTGTATCAAAGAAAAAGGTTCAGCAGAAGGTAAAATGTTACCATCTTATCCCTTTGACTGTCTTAGGTCGTGAGAGTATCTTGTCTCCTAATAACTTGATATGAGTGTTATCCGTCAGTGTGAGGAGAAATAAGATTATTTTTTTATATGCAGGTCGATTCTGTGGAAAATTTCTTGCAGTCGCTGGGTCTCGATAAATATGCGATTACATTTCAGGCTGAAGAAGTATGGCTACTTAATTTTAGTTTCTTTGTAATTCTCAGTTCCGATTTCGGTATGTTCAATTAGTTATTGTGCTTTGATTTTACAGGTTGATATGGCAGCTCTGGTACACATGAGTGATGAAGATCTTAAAGCTATGGGAATTCCAATGGTGATTATTTCTTTCTATTAAGCTTTTCTTATTGTTTTACACTTTGTTGTTTCCACCCTCGAAACCCCATCATGCTTGTTAAGTACTATTCCAGATATCATTTTGATTGTGTTTTCTCATGTTACTGCCGTAACTATATAAACGAGATTACATGTTCTGTCTAGACGCCATTCATGAAAATAGGAGTTGCAACAACTAGAGCGACAGTAAAAGCTACTCCTGACTTTGTAAATTAAGAGTTTCGAAGCCATAGACATTTGAAAGTATAAAAACTCAATGCAAACGGATGGTGAGAATCTCTCTTGAGCGTCACCATCATATACGTCTTGTAATCAATCCCTTTTCAATTGATGTTGACTACATATGCTTGGAAAGATATCAGTTGTGGTAAAAACATGTTGAGGCTTCTAGTCTTCTGCATGCTGAGATTTTGTTGTCACTGGAAAATGTCTGCTCATTTCATGTTCTGCATTGCATCAATGTTTCAGGGCCCAAGAAAAAAGATACTTCTGGAATTGGAGTCGAAGCGTGATGACTGAGTGGGGCAAGTCCTATTGGCGTTCTTGGATGTGGGGGTCGGTCGTGTCAATTGTTGGCGAACCCTGATCAGGGGTGGCTTTTCTTTTTTTGTGTTCCTAAAACTTTCATGTAGTTCCTCTATGATAGTTTCAAGTTTTTATTTGTCAAAGTTTGGCTTGAATGAGCTTATCATTGTAATTGAAATATACATCATATAAATCGAACCTTTAGTTGGTCATTTGTTGGTTAATATTTGCTGTTCATATTTGGTCTTTAGTTGGCATATAAGATTTTCATTTATTTTACGATATTTGCAGAATATATGATTGAATTAGATTTATTCAATCATTAATTGAATTATGGAAAATAAGGAAAATAGAATGTAGTATATCCAAAATTAGATTTCGGGTTAACAAAATTTTAATTAAGAAAGTTTCTATTTAAATGTGAGATTTGGCGTCACAACCTTCATCATACCATCGTATTTTTTTCATTTGTATGTTAGTATGTTTGTTTAATTGGTTTTCTATTTCGATTCTGAATTGCAGAGAGGTGTGTTCATCATCTTCTCAATTATAACTTGAATTACTATTTGTTTGGAATTTGGATAATTATATCATTAGAATCGACATTCTTGTTGTATGACAAAAGAAATAGATTTAAGGAAAATGAGTGTATTAGCTGAGAAGTACAAGGGTGATGACTTGAGCAACATAGACTATGAAGAGCTGCTCGAGCTGGACCAGCAGCTCGATCTCTTGCGGATTAAAGTTGAAGCTCGAAAAGCTGTAAACTCGAATTACCTAAGCATATTACACACTCTTGTTATGTTCTTAGTCAATTTAACTTATGTTGTCATGTTTTGATTCTAGGAGCTTCTCATGAAGATAGAGAATCAAGAAGAATCGGTAATTGATTTATGATGGCTTGGTGAAATGGAATTTACTAGATACATAGTAATTGTTTTCATTCATTTGTATTGGAATGAGTAATATTTTGTGTTGGTTTTCATTCCGCGGGGCGGTTCACGCTTCAGGATGCTTTGGACTAACTTCGATGATGATACGTACTATCATAGTTTCGACGAGTTGGGTCCGAAAGATTGTAATAATCGAGATCTTGTATTATCAGGGTTTAAAAGAAATCCGGAAGCCTTTCTGATTCGTGTTGGATTTTTCTGTGTGGGTGATGCCTTGTTCATGGTTGGAGGCATGGCGGAATATCTTGAACCAACAAACGGATTGTGGTCTGCACTGTCACGGCCTGATGGTTCTTTTAGCGAGTCTTGGACTCTTTGCCCCGCTACTATGAAGGTAAAGCGATGCCTCCCCATTCTTGTCCCGTTGCATGATGGCAGGATATTCATCTGCGGAGGCACTAATGAACGAGAAGGTTGGGCTGAGATCTACGACCCAAAGAAAGGCGAGTTTGAGGGTACGAACTTGCCTCGCATGGAATATCCTGACATCCCGTTGGAGGATCAGGATGACAGGATATTCACCCTCGGGGGCAATTGTCAACGTTGGGGTGAGTTCTACAACAAGGATAATGGCAAGTTCGATTGTCCCCATCCAATCTCTTGCTTTCAGTAGATGATAGACAATAATTGTAAAAGATGATACAAATCAAAATATACGAATATTAAATATATTGTTTTATTATACATGGAATGTACATAAACTTTCCATATAATTTAAGTGTGCGTGGTTATATTTATATTGTTTTCATAGTTTATATATCTAGTTGGAATTAGGGAGATATACATTTCCATTTGTCACAATTTTATTGATTGGACATACCAAATAGGATTGCCAACTTGGTATTCCTTGACTATGGAAGTTTTTCTCATAGAACCTTTAGTTGGTCATTTGTTGGTTAATGTTTGCTGTTCATATTTGGTCTTTAGTTGGCATATAAGATTTTCATTTATTTTATGAGATTTGCAGAATATATGATTGAATTAGATTTATTCAATCATTAATTGAATTATGTAAAATAAGTAAAATCGAATTTAATCCAAAATTAGATTTCTTATAATCAAAATTTTAATTAAGAAAGTTTCTATTTAAATGTGAGAACAACTGGCGTCACAACCTTCATCATATATAGCATCGTGTATTCGTCTGTATGTTAATATGTTTGTTTAATTGGTTTTCTATTTCGATTCTGAATTGCAGAGAGTGTTTATCATCTTCTTAATTAAGGCCGATTTGGTTGAAGAGCTCTGGGCACTAGTTGTATAATTTTTCTTTCATGTAATACAACGAAGATTTAGTTTTCAATTTTTATTTATTAAACCAACAGTTTTTTTCTAATTATTTGTAGTCTAATAATTTTAATTCTAATTGAATTAAAATATACAATCAATTGATAAAATAATGTGATTTGTAGCTTGTACTTGTCTATTATTGTGGACAAATTTTTTATGGGCATGAATAAAAAATGTGATTGTGGAAAAATTAAAATTAAAATTAAAATTGGGTGGTCCAATAGTGTGGACACTCTTACGTACTTTGGTATGGTCTGTTTTTGAAAATTTTAGTATTTAAAAAAGTTCCTATAGGAAGTGTGTTATTTGGGGTACAGATTCAGAGACCGTAGACTGTGAAACGGAGCCGCCGTTGATTTCGTGCAAGGTTTGATCTCTGTTCATCGATTCTCATCAACTATTCGCACCACTGTTGTTTAGATCTGATTTTTTAGTGCAATGAATGTTTAAGCTTTATCAAATCTTGATGTCAGATTTCATTGCTAGCCAGCCTTTTTTAAGAAATTTATTTCATCCAGCTTATTAATGACATTTATGTTTAATTACTTCTAAGAAACCTCCTTTCTTTTTTATTTAAATTTTCATGTATTTGATCAACAATATTTTATTTTGTAATTGGCTATACTTACTACACTAATATCAAGATGTAAAGATCCCAAAATCCATATTTTTATTAGTCAGTATGATTATTTAAATTTTTATGTACTGCTTTAGATCAGATGATATCAACATTCATAATCTAAGTCTATAATTCTCATAATGTATGTGATTTTTTAATATAGAATGGATCCAGCATAACAACGTGATATAGGGATAGGATTAGTCAATGGGAAGTTTGGTTACAAAGTAATGCGTGATCCTAAGAGCATCTCCAATAGCGGCGAGCCCACTGGCTAGCCGATTCGCGGCGTTAGCCGGTCGGCTAACCGAACTACTGCAACCGACGAGAAATTAGGCGAGCGCACGCCGATTTCCAGGCGCTGGCCGATTCGCTCGCCGATGCGCTGGCCTCCATTGCAGGCTAGCGATCGGTGAGCGATTGGCCAGCGCAATTTTTTTATTTTTATCTTTTTTAATTTTTGAAACACTATATATTCACGATTTTCACGTCATTTTCATTTGCACCACTTGTTTTAACGAGTTTTCTCTCTATCTAAATTTCTGTACAAGAGCAACATCGAGAGATGGACAACAACAACAACATCGAGAGATCGACGGCGACGGCGACGAGGAGTAGAGAGAGGCGGGGCTCGTGTGTGGACGCCCGTTTTTTTTTTATTATGTATTTTTTTAAATCAATGTACCTTTTTTTATTTAAATGAAATTAATGAATTTTCTCGTATATGTCTCGTAAATTTATTTCCGTAATTTGTCATAAATTTAAGGGTAAACTGCCTCTAAAATCGTCAACTTTCACTAAAGGCTGGTATTTCCCGTGAACTTTAAAAGTTGCACGAAAAATCGCAAACTTTGCTCCGGTGTGCAAATTTCCCGAGTCGGGTATTCCGGCTAAGTAGAGTGCTGACGTGTATAAGTGTGTGACGTGGAAGATGTTGTGGACGCTGACGTGTGTAATGACATGGATTTAAATTTTATATTGTAAAATTCTGAATTTAAAAATATGAATTTAAAAATCTAAATTTTATATTTTAAATTTCCCAAATTAGATTAAACCCTAACATAGAATTAAACGGTTTGCCCTACTCCTAGACAACGCGGCGACGCGACTCTTCTGCACAGCGCGGCGACGCGTCTCTTCCCCGACAACGACCGTGACGGCGACGGCGACGGCAGCCGCAACATCCAATGGCGCCGGCGACTGCGTAAGTTCTGCAATCCATAAACTCCGCTGCTCAATTTTTGGTTGATTTTGTGTAGGATGAATTTTGGTTTCATTAATTTATTGTCCCAATCCTTAAAGTAGTAGTGAGAGTTTGAGAATTCAGCTTCTAAGTAGTAGTGCTCAATGATTTTGGCCGTTCAAGTAGTAGTTTGAGAATCCATAAACTCCGCTGCTCAAGTACTATTTCTCCGTGAATGTGCCTAGTTTGTTTTTGGTATGTTGGTATGTTGTTATGCCTAGTTTGCTTAGTTTGTTCGAGAATCCGTAGTATTGCTACTTTAGTAAATAAAATTTGAAGTAGATGACTTTTACTGAAAATGTCAACTAAAAGTTGAAATTTGGAATTTGAACTTGTGCAGGGACGACGTTTTTGGCCTATATATTCATCATGGAGGACATTCCATTCCAAATGGAAAGTTTCAGAAATATATTGGTGGTGGAATAGCACAAGCAAATGATCTAGACCCAGATAGATTTGGGTATTTTGACTTAGAGGAAGAATTGAATAAAATAGGAATTGACACATGGGGTAGAGTCACCTATGTGAATCCTATGTCAGCAAATCATGTGGATATAAAAAGTGGTACGGAGGTGATGCAGATGTTATCTGCTACTTTAAGACATAGTTTTAACAGAATGTGTACAATATATGTAGTTGATGGGAGAAATTCTACTGAAAACATGGGTAGGGAACATGTGGGAGAGAAGGGTGTGAGCACGGGGAAGAGTGTGATTGAAAAAAATGTGGAGAAAAATGTGATTGAATCAATGGAGAAGAGTGTTGTTGAAAGTATTAGTAAGAATTCTGCTATATCTTCTGATAGAAGTGGCATTGAGAGGGTGGCTAAGTCTACAAAGAAGCAAGGTAGTGAGAGGGTAGAGAAGTCTACTAAGAGGCGAGCTAGTCAGAGGGTAGTTAAGTGTACTGAGGGAGCTAGATCAGCTAACGAGGTTTTTGGGGAAGATTATGAGGAGACTGATGATGACAATTTTGTACCATCAAGTGATGATGAGGAGACAGATGATGAAATGGAAGCCGTTGAACTAGTCTCTGAGGATGAAGAATATGAGGAATGCAGAAGGAAGATGAAAGAGAGAAAGAAGCCATTTGTAATAAATGATGAGATGTTCCATGGTATACTCAATGGAGGACAGAGGAGTGAGTATGTGTCTGAGTATGATAATTCTGAAGAAGATGATATTTATTCTGACTCCACTGACTTTGAAGATGAAGGGAGACGAACTAGACAGCGACATGCCAAAGTGATGTATGATCCAAAATGTGATCATAAGCTTCTTACATTCAGTGCGGGATTTATTGATGGACACCAGGCTAGAGACGCATTGACAGATAGCGCAGTGCTGAATGGATGACAAATTCATTTTAAAAGAGCAAGTAAGGAGGAACTTCAAGCAGGTTGTCAGAGTCCTTGTGAATGGATGATATATGGGAGTAAAGTGGGCAAAACTGGTATATTTTTAATAAAACATCAAGAAGGGGTTCACACTTGTCCTAGGGCTATGAGGAATAAAATTGCTACATCAAATTGGATTGCTAGAAAATACTTTCATGTCTTTAAGCTGAAACCAAATATGAGTTGTAAAGACCTAGGTAGGGATTTGATGCAGAGGTATGTTGTTGAGGCTACAAGGTGGAAGCTATACCATTCAAGACGAAAAGCAATTGATCTGTTGAAAGGATCTGTGGAAGATCATTATGCCAAGTTGAGGAGCTACGTACTTGAGTTGAGTAGAGCTGACAAAGAAGGTAGGTTTGAACTACATGTGGAAGTAGGTGCTGTGTTCAAGGCAATGTACATTGGATTTAGTGGGTTGCGAAGAGGTTTCAAGGAGGGGTGTAGGAGGGTGATTGGACTAGATGGGGCTTTCTTGAAGACTTACCTAGGTGGCATTTTGTTATCTGCAGTAGGAACTGATGGGAATAATCAAATGTATCATATAGCTTGTAACAGGCATAGGATCAACTATGAAAGAGTAAAACTTTTCCCACTCAAGACTCTGCCCCACAATTTACTTTCTGAAGCACCAAAAATAGTTACAACACCATTAATGATACATTTTAGATAAAGATAAATCTAATCTGTTGAGCAGTGAATTAATAAAGAACACATGAACAAGAATGATAAATGAATTAAGTTACACTGCATCTGCATTGAAAATTTCGTAAAGTCTACAACGAAGATAAAGTTGGGGATACATTAGCCTATTAAGTTAACACTATTATAGTCTAGATTAGAAGCCACACCACAACACATAAACACAAAATGGCATACTTCAAGTTCCGGTTCTGTCGACGCAAATTTTCAACCACTATTTGGAGTGATTCCAATTCGACCTCTTTGGAACGGACTTTCTCTGTTAGCATATCATTAATAGCAACTCTCTCTTGCAATGCTTTTTGCATGCTGTCCTTCTCCACTTTCAATTTTTGCATATAGTTCTCTTGAGAAGGTGACAAAGTTGGATCAATCCAGCGGAAGAATTTGCAGTCGTCCTCCTTCCAAATATAGCGCCGATAGAAACGTCGTCCAGGATTTGCATCCGTCTTCGATGTTACAACTTGAGCTTCAATTCCATGATTACAAACCACGACTTCTGGCCTTGGCCAACTCCCATGGCTCATATTACACGACGATGTGGACATCCTACACACACAAATGATAACCACGAAAAATTTCAAAATACAGATCTGACAAAATCAAAGCACAAAGTAGAATTATTTTCCAAGAATCTGACATCAAATTCTGATCGCCCTACTTTTTATTGCAAGAGCACAAATCAGAGCACAAAGTAGAATCAGAGCACAAAGTATAACTCACAAATTCTGCCTCTGCTACAAATAATCACAAGAAATGAAATAACAAATCAGATTGCCCTATTTTTTACAAGAATCTGCTAGTTTAAAGCAAGATTTGAACCCACAATTCGAAATAGAATAAATGAAATAACAATCAAGATTTGAACCCACAATTCGAAACAGTTTAAAGCAAGATTTTAACCCACAATTCGAAATGAAATAACAATCAAGATTCAATCTTTAATAACGAATCCATGGTTACAAGAATAAATGCAATTCGAAATAGAATCCCAAATCGATTTGAGCCCACAATTCGAAATAGTATCCCAAATCGATTTGAACCCTAAATCGATTTGAACTCACAATTCGAATAGAATCCCAAATCGATTTGAACCCACAGTTCGAAATAGAACCCTAAATCGATTTCCATAAAAATAGAATCAATGCAATTCGTAATAAACCCTAAATCGAATCAATGCAATTCGAAATACACCCAAAATCGATTTGAACCCACAATTCGAACTACACCCAAAATTCGAAATACACCCAAAATCTAACCTCGTTTTTTTCGATATAGTCTGGATGGTGATTCTCGGATGGTGATGTTCTCCGGTGACGTTCTCCGGTGCCGATTGTAGTATGATGTTTTTGTGAGGTTTTTGTGTGTGAGGTTTTTTAATTTGAATCCCGTAATTTACTGTGTGAGGTTTTTTAATTTTTTTTTTAACACATCAACATAAAACGACGTCGTTTTTCTGTTCCGGCAGCCTAGTCATGCTTCCGGCTGCCACATAAGATAATTTAATGCCGGAATATTTCAGGGTCGGGTCACTTGGGAAATTTGCACAACCCGGCAAAGTTTGCGATTTTTCGTGCAACTTTTAAAGTTCACGGGAAATACCAGCCTTTAGTGAAAGTTGACGATTTTAGAAGCAGTTTACCCTAAAATTAATTCTGTAAATTGAATTATTTTTATTGCGGCTAGCTTGTGGCTAGCCTTAGGCTAGCCTATTTGCTTAAAATGATGATGTGGCAGGTGGAATTATAGTGCTGATGACGTGGCAAGGAGAGAGAGTGGCTAGCCTATCTCCATTGGAGATGCTCTAATACATCTTTGAAGAAAGCCTCTCTATCCATGTCAGACATTGCGTTGAATATAACAATCCCGTGCACAGTCTTCACAAATGACTTTGATTGCTATATTACTCAATCTCATTTTAATGAAATCGAAAATTCCAACACCCTCCATATGATATTATTTGTGTAGAATTGGGTAAATTTGTGTTATATTATTCACAATGACTTTGTACATCATATATAGGCTAAGAGATAGGCATACAAGGTAAGATTTTACGCAATCAAATCTCCTTAATTACAATCAAATCTCCTTAATTATATGCCTAGAATATTATGCAATCTTCTCATGATCTCGTGCAATCTTCTCATGATCTTGTGCATTCTTCTCATGATCTCGTGCAATCTTCTCATGATCTCGTGCAATCTTCTCCCTTTGTAGAGTATTCTGTATCTTCCAACAATTTGATGAGGGAAACAAGTGTTTCCTAGCTGAGGATCTAAACTGCACTCTAGATGAGTGGTTAGAAAAGAAACTTGTACGCGTGATAAAGATAGTACTCATATGCTTTGGTGGAGGAAAATCATGAAAGAGTTTAAAGATGTCTTTGGCTCCGTCACTTACGGCCTTGCAGCAATTCACCGAGCCAAAGCGTTTCATGGAAATATTCTGAATTACAGATGAAATTAAAAGATGGTAGCAATATTGATAACCATCGTGAGCTTATGAATATCTTCTATGAATTATTGTTTGAGGTTGTCGAAGTCTTCCATCATACACTCCATTTAAACGTGTAAGTTGTTGGAATATATAAGATATATGTAGGAGGAGTAATTTAGTTTGAAAGAAATATTTGAGAAGAGAATGGGTGGAATATATGGAAAATGTTTTAGGAGAGGTTGTGATGTGGGGAAACAAAGGAACACTCTATTTCTCAAACTTTCTCAAGTTCTGATCAACTTCTTCAACTTGTGCAAAATGGTATAACTCTCACATATTTATAGGCATACATCTCATATTCTAGACTTCTCTTCTAGATTTTTTAATATTTTATATCTAGATTTTTCTCCATAAAAATCTATATATTTTCCTGACATTCTAGGGAATTCTACTTAAATATGTAGATATTCTAGAGAATTATTCCCTCCGTCCGCGAATAGGAGTCCCGTTTTTTTATTTTAGTCCGTCCGCGAATAAGATTAGGGGCTTACTTTCATTAAACTGTTGATTTTATATATTCTGGTTGCACTTGTTTTTTTGAGTTTATTCTTTAGTAAGTGCTTATTTGGTAGGTAAGATAAAGGCTAAGATAGTAGAGTTAATTATGGCTTATAACACATGTTTGGTAGCCTACTTAGTTTGGATTTGGATTCACTGCTGTCGCTGATAACACAGTAGGGGTGCAGTTCCACCCATATTAATATTTTATTTTGAAATAATACTTTCTCCGTCCCAAATAATTCGACTCAGTATTCCATTTCGGGCCGTCCCACATAATTTGTCCCACTCCACTTTTACCATTTTTGGTAGTGGACCACATATTCTACTAACTCATTCCTACTCACATTTTATTATAAAACTTTTTCAATTCACTTTCAATTAGATTTCTTAAAACCCATGCCAGGTCAAAGTGTCGCAAATTATCTGGACAGAGGGAGTAATATTAAAATATTAATATCCTTTATTATAAAAGAATTTAATGTGTGTGTGATTAATAGTACAACCCCATAGCAGGGGATCCCATCCCAATTTGACGCTCCTCATATATCCCCACACGATGCAATGCATAATTTGTTGTTTGCATATCTCACTAGGCTCTAGTTGAGATCATGCGAAGACGCCAAAGCCGGACACTCCATAGACGGAGATGTGGCGGATGAGAATTCAAATGGCGATGTGGCTTAGAGCATCCACAATAGCGAAGGTTTCGGCGGACGTCCGACCGGCGAGCGGGTCGTTCGTCCGGGACGTCCACTATTGGGACAAACGAGAGCGAAGGACAAGAGGTCGTCCACTATTGTGGAGCTGGTCCTCATTTCGGTCTGCCGCATCTCGCAGCTTGAACTCGTCGTAGGCGATGACGACGCGGGCCCAGAAACCGCTTCCCGTCTGATCCATTCCAACAGCTGGATCCTCTGAGATTGAATACCATCCCTTTGTCACAACAATGGACTTCTCCTGCGAGTAGTACAAACCGCCAAAACGGCTCTGGCCGCCACTCCCGCCCCTCCCACCATCGCGCGGGTCACCTTTCCCACCCGCTTTCTGGCTCGGTGTCGGTGTCTCCACGCAGCCCAGTACCGGTGCCGATGACGTGGGCAATATAGGATTCCCCTACCATGCTGGACTGATCCCCATCTGCTCGAACGCCAACGAATCAAAATCAACGAGGGTTTTGGGGGATGGGGCAGAGAGAGTAAGAGTATCAATCACTAGATTGTTCACTGCGTCCATGTTAGGTCGATAGTCCCCAATGCCGATTGGGATCGATCCAAAGGCCTCTGGTTGGCGGGAGGACCCCACATCTGGGGTGGAAGGGCACCCTGCCACCCCCACGATGGGGTGGAGGGACCCCACATATAGGATGGAAGGTGTTAAATGGTGCAGAAAACATTGTGGAAAGGAAGAGGGGAAGAAACAATTGTGTAGAATAGGATGATAATTTCATTGTATAAAGCACCCTTTAAATAGGGATTACAAACAAGTAAATATGGTGGAACTTGTGCTCCAAGTATTCTTGGGCACCAAGCTAATATATTTCTTAGTCACCAAGCTATTGAGTTTCTTGTCCTCCAAGCTTTCTTGATCTCCAAGCTAGTATCTTTTCCTTTTTCTAACACTCCCCCTCAAATTGAGTAGTGGGGTCTCCAATACTCAATTTGCAAAGAGTATCTTCAAAAACCCTCTTGTTGACTGCCTTTGTCAAAATGTCAGCAAGCTGATCCTCTGAGCGAACAAATGGCAGCTCTACAATGCCTCCTTCAATGTTTTCCTTGATAAAGTATCTATCCACCTCAACATGTTTGGTTCGATCATGTTGAACTGAATTCTCTGAGATGCTTATTGCGGCCTTGTTGTCACAGTATAGTCGAAACTTTCTGCTAGGAGCTAAGCTGAGTTTCTTCATCAGTCTTCTTAGCCACATTATCTCAGTCAGTCCACTTTTGATTTCCGAAACTCTGCCTCAACACTCGAGAGGGCGACCACTTTCTGCTTTTTACTTCTCCAAGTCACCAAGTTACCTCCAACAAAGGTAAAGTACCCGGCGGTTGACCTTCTATCATTAGGATTCCCCGCCCAATCAGCATCGGTATACCCATGAATGTCAAGATTATCACTCTTAGAGAACAACACTCCATGTCCTGTTGTCCCTTTCAGATATCGGCAAATCCTGAGCGCTGCTTCCATATGGTCCGTCTGTGGTTTATGCATGAACTGACTCACGACCCCTACGGCATAGGCAATGTCTGGCCTAGTATGCGATAAGTAGATAAGCTTTCCAACTAGTCGCTGATATCGACTTCGATCGGTCAACTCCGCTTTATCATTAATCTGCAATCCATGATTGACCGCTATAGGCGTATCTGTCGATTTACACTCTAGGAGACCCGTTTCTGCAAGGATGTCCAGGATGTATTTTCTCTGCCTCAAAAAAATCCCTTTATGTGATCTTAACACCTCGATCCCAAGAAAATATTTGAGATCCCCTAAGTCCTTCATCTCAAACTCCCGAAACAGATTCCTCTTCAAGCTCTCAATCTCTTCCAAGTCGTCACCTGTGATAATCATGTCATCGACATATATGATTAAGCAAGTGATTTGATCTCCTTTCTTCTTCAAAAAGAGAGTATGATCGGAGTTGCTCTGTTTATATGCATAACTAATCATTTCCCCGGCGAACTTCCCAAACCATACTCTTGGGGACTACTTCAATCCATGTAAAGTTTTCCTCAGCCTACATCCTTTTCCTATCTTGAAGTCTGCTGCGAATCCTGGAAGGGCCTCCATATACACCCATTCTTCTTTTTTTTAGCTCACCATGAAAAAAGGCATTCGTCACATCGAATTGATGCAGTGGCCAATCTTTATTTGCCGCCACAGATAATAAGACTCGAATTGTGTTCATCTTGGCCACTGGGGATAAAGTTTCTGAATAATCTATCCCATATGTCTGAGTATATCCCTTCGCGACTAGCCGTGCTTTGTATCTCTCGACTGAGCCGTCTGGTCTCCTCTTGATAATGAAGACCCATCGGCATCCTACAGGTCGCTTCCCATTAGGTAAGATGCACGTTTCCCAAGTGCTGTTCCGGATCAGTGCATCTATTTCTTTTTGCATTGCCTCTCTCCAGTGCTTATGCCGCATAGCCTCTTCCCATGACTGTGGGATCTCTTCCTCCTCATACAGTGCCTTCTCAAATGCTTGAGACATTTTTGATGTGGAAGAATGTACCCCCCTGTGTCGGGGTCAATCCCTTCGACTTCTTCACTAGTGTCTCCATCTGTGTTTTCCACAACAGGGCCTTCTTCTTCCTCTACACTTACATCATCAGTAGTAAAGGAAATTGGAGGAACAGGGTTATCAATACTTACATTGGATAGCCTCAACGGGGAAGTAGTTGGTTGAGTGTCACCTTCAGGAACAGACTGTACAACTTCAGAGACTTGCTCAGCGGAATCGCTTACTGCCGCCTCTGTTAGGCCCACTTCGGGATTACTTGGCGTTGGCATCGGCGCTGATATCCAACTTAGCGGGTCCTTACTACTATTCCCCCCCTGACTGCTAAGGTGGGTATAAAAGTATTCGGTTTCAAGGAAATTGCAATTCATCGTGACAAACATTCGATTGGTTTTAGGATCAAAACACCTATACCCCTTTTGGTTTACCCCATATCCCACGAAGACACACTTAATTGCACAAGGAGAAAGTTTGGTTCGTTCATGTTTTGGGGTATGAACAAAAATGGAGCACCCAAAGACTCGCAGTTCAAGAGTTAAAGGTTGTAGAATTTTGGTGAAGGAGGATAGGGCTTGGAGTGGTGTTTGGTGTTTGAGGATACTTGTGGGTAATCTGTTCAAGAGATAGGCTGAGGTGGCAATGGCTTCGGGCCAGAAGTGTTTTGGGGCTTTTGATTCAATGAGCATAGAGCGGGTCATTTCTAGGAGGGAACGGTTTTTTCTTTCGGCTACACCATTCTGTTCGGGAGTGTAGGCACAACTGGTTTGATGAATCAGACCATTTTCTTGAAAAAATTGTTTCATGGCTGAATTAACGAATTCCCTCCCATTATCTGATCTCAAGTTTTTATAGAAGACTGGTACTGAGTTTTGATAAGGTTAAAAAAGTGTGAAAAATGTATATAAACCTCAGATTTTTGCTTCATGAAATATACCCAAGTCATGCGAGTGCAGTCATCAACAAAAACTAAGTAGTATCTAAGATACTGCCCCCCAGTAAAAGGTGCGGGCCCCCAAACATCAGAGTGAATTAAGAAAAAAGGAAAATCAACACGAGTATTATTCAAAGGATAAGAGGTTCGGTGGCTTTTGGCCAAAAAACAAGTTTCACAATACTCATCATGTTTAGAAACAAAATCAGGAAACAATAATTTTAAGTAACCGATAGAAGGATGTCCCAAGCGTCGATGTCAAAGCCAAGCCTTCCTATTGGCAGACCCGTGAGTTAGCATGGCGGTCCCTTTTCGAGCTATCTCATCTACATAGTACAATCCATCACGTTCAGTGTCACGTCCAATTATTTCCTCGGTTCGGATATCCTGCAGCAGACAGAAATGAGGTTGCATCAATAAGGTGCAATTTAATTCCTTCTTGACATGGCTAATAGACAACAATTTATGAGACATCGAAGGAATGTAAAGACAGTTAGATAATTGAAGGGTATGTGATATTTTCACAGTTCCCGCCCCCTCAACTTTTGTAAACTCCCCATTAGCTGTCTGAATATGGGATTTCTGAGGTTTTTGAATCCCTGTAAGATCTGAAGCATCATAAGTTATCGTATCAGTCGCCCCAAAATCAAATATCCATCTATCATTTTTCTCATATTCACTAGACACCTGACATGCAATTCCAGTGTTTTCTAGGGGCTGAAACCTATTTTTACACACGATCAGGGTACTAATATGGAAATCAGATTCGCACAACACAAGAGAATAGGGGTCATTAGGCAATAAATGGGGTACACTAAGTAATTTATTGTATTGATGGGGTGAAAAATAGGATTTATGTAAAGTTTGGGGTTCTTTAACCAAAGACCCCACAAACCCTACGTTACCTGCCGCCGCTGTTTCTTTATCTCCCCCATATTCCTCCTCTGACCAAATTGACACCGCCGTTCCTCCGGCGAAGTAGGCGGCTCCCATCTGACCCGTCGGCTGAGCAGCACCGATTGCTCCCCTGTCGTCGCCCCGAGTCTGAGCAGCTTCCTTGTTACCTTCGGCGGTGGCGATAGGGTAATTTCCTCCGTCTCTCGGTTGCCCTCCGATAACTGCAGCAGCGTGGCCGCCGCGGTTCTAGGGAGCCCGTGGTGGCGCGGATGGCGGTGGTGCGGATGAGTTCTTGCCGTGTTTCTCCTCCCACCAATCGGGAAATCCGATCAATTCGAAGCACGATTCTTTCGTGTGCTTCTTCTTCTTACAATAAGAACAGACAAGCTCCGATTTGTCTTCATCATTGTTCCGTCGGTTCCAGCCGCCTCATCCACCGCGATTGCCGCCGCCCCTGGAGCCGCTGCCGTGCTGGTGCGATCCTCCTCGGACGACAAGTCCTGCTCCGATGCCTTCTGTTGTGGCTCCGGCTCCTGACTGTAACACTTGAGACCGTGTCTCTTCTTGTTTGATCAGATTGTAGGCAAGGTCAACCAAGGGAAGTGGCTCCATTTTAACTATCTCCCTTTTGGTTGTTTCATATTTGCCGTCTATTGCAATCAGAAACGTATAGATTTTGACATCCATAAATCTTGTAGGGTACTCCATGTCTCCTCCAACGATTGGCTTCCTTGTTTCACCATGTTGGCTTTGATATGCAGATCGTATATTTGGAGTTTATTTCCTCCGCTCCCGTACGTGATAGCCAACGCATCCCATATGTGTTTGGCTGTCGGTTGTTTCTGAAGGAACTGGCAGCGAAAGCGCTGGTGGCTTAATTAATTTGCATGAATTAACATAATTTAGCAATCATTAATCACACCAATAAATCACATAATAATCAGATCTATTTAGAAGATTATTTAGACAAAATCTATTCGCGTAATTATCACATGTATCATGCTCATAACTTGAATTAATCATGCTTTAGAATATTGAAACCTAAAACATGCTTTTCTACGGAGCAGAAAAATACCTAATTAATTCTCCAAAGAATTGAAGATGGCTAGCGGCTTCTCCACGTGACGCTTTGAATACTAGACCACAAATCTTCTCTCTGATTCCCGAACTGTATTCCAATATCAGTGTGAGCTGATCTTACTAGAATACTAGGACTTAAATAAAGAAGACAGAAGAAATCCTTTTTGGAATAGGAGAGGAATTCGAAATTTCCTTCAGCTAAGGAGGGCCGAAAATTTCGAAAATTTTAGGAATAAAATTGTGATAATTCTGTCTCCTTTATTCTCCTATTTATATTAAGTTCCTTTTGGCCCCAGACAGAGATCTATGGAAGGTTTTGGATATGGGCTCATCCAATTTACTTTTTACTAATTAAATTGAACCCACAATTTAATATAAGTTATAATTGGAATATTACGAGCAGCCACTACAGAAGTAATATTGAACTCTCCCCATCCAAATCCGAAATTATAAGTAATCCGGGTTTCCGTTTAACTTTCATTTCCCGCGCTTAAGATAAAAATGTCCATTAATTAATTAATGTCTGCTATGGACTTAATTAATTAACTTCTTATTAATTCCAAGAGTGGACTTAGCATGAAACGCTTATTTATTATTCATAGAGTAATCAAACTCCAACTAGCTATGTTCCGAATAATAAAACCTTGTTTCGCGCTCCTCTTGAGGACATTATCAAACGAGACTCACCTCGCGCACGATTCAATATAATAGCAATCCTAGCACCGCTAGATATTGATCACCACTACCCAATATATCAGGATCATTGGGTTACGAAAAACCCGCACCATTTGATAAGTCAAAGTAATGCATAATCAATATCGTATGCTCAATGCTAACCTACATTGATTAAGAAACAAATATTTATCAAGATCTCGCCTTTCAGTAGATAGCCCAAGGACAAGTCTTGCTTGTTAGATCCGTTCAGTGCTATATCACACCAATGTCATCTTATTTCAGTAAGGCTTAGAAATATGCGGACCGACATTGCAACCTTTCTCGATGGATAGTCAAATTCCATCTAGGTTGTGAAATTCATATTTTTCTTTGTTTAGAACTGACCGTATTACCTTAAAGTGGACGACGCCCACAACCGGTCTACTAAAACAAAGACTTAGATTTTGTTAAGTTAACTTATACATTTAAACATGCATTAACAACCATTAAATGTAAAACATAACAACATTATGACAAAAATAATCTGTTTTATTCATTGGAAAATAAAATAAGAGTTTTACAGTATTCAATAACTCGAAACGTGATTTCTAGTATACACACTCTAACAGTTTCAACACTTAGCTGACCAACCGAGGTTCGATATTCTGTGTGAGCCACGTGAACACGCAGTGTCAGCTTGTTGTCATTGCTGAAAGGCTGGATCGGTTTGTGGTGGGGGAGGTGGCACTCCGGTTACGTGAGAAACCATTTCCCTGCCGCTTATAGCCGTCTTCATCAGGACGGCCCATTCAGAGTAATTTTCTCCATTCAATTTGCTTCCTCCGATGTGTAGGGGTTGTGTATCGATTTTGTACACAATGGGTTTTTCTGGTGGATTTTCTGTGTTCTCTGGTTTGGGTGTTGATGGTATCATCATGGCAAGACTTTTGCTCATGATTTCGGCAATTTGCCGAGCAATTTCATCCAAGTGGGATGAGTTTTTTTCGTCTGACATGGTTTGTTTTGAATGGTTTTCTGCAGATGACATGGTTTGTTTTGAATGGTTTTCTGCAGATTTTGCTTAAGGTCGAGAAAGATTAGGGACAGTGATGAAATTTTTCTGAGGCCTGCTCTGGTACCATGATAGAAATCCATGGGTTCCATCCTAAAACCAATTGGTGATAGGAGGAGGGGCCCATGAGACTTATATAGTGGATTGAGCTCTTTGTGTACACAGATGTGAGATATTATTACATTCATTTTATGTTTCAATTGCCAACAGAAGGGCACCCTGCCACCTCCACGATGGGGTGGAGGGACCCCACATCTGGGGTTGAGGAGCACCCTGCCACCGCGAACCCCAATATTCGGTGTAGCCGGGGGCGTCGACGGCAGTGGGTGTCGACGGCAGTGTTAGTGCCGGTACTCGGGACTTGAGTCCCGCTGCTGGGATACTGACTCCCGACGCTGTTGTGGTAGTACTATTCTCCTATGCCGGGAGAATCACTGTCTCCGCCCTGCATTGTGTAAAAAACTCGTAGACAGATGAAAATATGGTTGTGGATTTGTAGTGTAGATGTGTGAAGTAAAAAATGAGGAAGAGGTGTATTTATAGAAATAAATTATTAAGCAAATAAAAAAAGTCAGAAAATACCCCACGGCGCGCAATAGACCGCTTCGCCGCAACCGCAGTGACCGTTGCGCGCCATACGCCTCAGCCGAAACACGGCTCCCATGCGCCTTGCAATAGAGCGTCGTGGCTGCGCCGTGCCATACGGTGGGCACGTCTATTGTGGTTACCATTAGAGAAGAAAAAGTCTTATTCCTATTAAAGATGAAAATTAGTGACGAGCCCCTATGTCTCCAGTTATATTACTATATACAATAATGAGATTAATGGTATAATTACTGTCATATTTTTTTTATCATTGGGGAATCTTTTATCAAAAGACTTTTATTAAAATTCTAGTATAAATAAAAGTATTTATAACCATTCATAGTGTTAATTATATTTTTTGTCTGTGCATTAAAATATTGACAAAGTGTGGCCTAACATTAATTTACTAGAATTGAAATTTTATTTAAAGAGCCTTCCCATTCAATGATGGACCAAGTGGGGTTGGTCGACCCTACCGTCGTCCGTCTCTAGCTGCCGGAAACTCCATTAAAGGAGCAGGTTTATATTATGACCTCAAAATTAATTATACATATTAATAACCTAAATAATTTTCAGTACCTCATTTTGAATTAATAAGACATACTCATATGTTCGACTACAATTAGTATTGTTAAAACTGAACAAAATAGTTAAATTATGTAACGTAACTAAAGTGTAAAGTTCAAGTTTTTTTAAATGTATGCATTGGGAAATAAATATAATAAAGAAAAAACTATTTTTTCCCCTCAAGCGATCTATTGATTTTATGTTCTAAGTCGAAAATGGAGAATTGAGTTGAAGTCCGAAACTCCGAATTATCAAAATTGTTGGTTAGATACATATGCATATTTCTTTGAAATTACAGAAACAATACTAGTATGGAGCATTTTATATATTGATACTTTTTAGATGCACTAACTTCATTGTGATTAGCATTAATTGTATAATATTTTATTGTTTTTGTAGTTTTATGACCGGTTGTTTGTATAGCGTCACCCTTATTCTTAAAATAATTGGCAACTTCTTCGCAATTTCTTGCTTTTTGTTTTCTCTTCACAAAGAGAAGAAGTTTCTTGGAGTACTACTTGTCTACTGCTAATGGGTCAAAGGTCATATAAAAGAAATTTCATCCATCTTTCCATTTAAATTTCATCCATCTTTCCATTTAAATTTCATCTTACACTTTGTATATCGATGTGGATTTCTTTTTTTCAGGGCAAATTTCATTGTTTGATGGCTTATTAGTTTCATTCAATAGTAGTATATACTACTCCCTCCGTCCCGCTTTAGCAGTCCCATTGACTTTTCTGCCTTCTTTTTGTAAAAATGATAAAAAATAGTTAAAGAAGAGAAATGGTAAATTAAGAGAGAGAATAATATAGAGAAGAGTCATATCTACTTTATTGTCTCTCTTATTTTACCATTTCTCCACTTTAACTATTTTTTTATCATTTTTACAAAAAGAGGGCAGAAAAGTCAATGGGACTGCTAAAGCGGGACGGAGGGAGTATTAGTTAATCTTGTTGTATGATAAAATAATTAAATTTCAGGAAAAGAGCTGAGCATTGATTTTTGTACTAAATCAGGATAGATTCAGTCTTCTTTTTATTTAATTACTCCCTCTGTCCCGCTTTAGCAGTCCCATTGACTTTTCTGCACTCGTTTTGTAAAAATGATAATAAATAGTTAAAGTAGAGAAATAATAAAATAAAATAGAGAATAATGTACATAAGACTCTTCTCTATATTATTCTCTTTTTTACTTTATTATTTCTCTACTTTAACTATTTATTATCATTTTTACAAAATGAGTGCAGAAAAGTCAATGGGAGGGACGGAGGGAGTACTACTTATCTGGATCATGAATAGAATACAATCAAACATCCATTACTCATGCAATTCTTAGGGCTAATTTTATTGTGCATGTTCTTCTGTTCATGTTCGTTCTGAACTTTAGTTTATGATGGCTTGATGAAATGGAAATTTAGATAATTATTTTCACTAATTAGTGAATGAGTAATATTGTGTGTTGGCTTTCATTCCACAGCATATGGAGGGCGGTTCACGCTTCATGATGCATTGGACTACCGTCGATGATAATATGTACTATCATAGTTTCGACGAGTTGGGTCTGAAGGATTGTAATGATTGAGATATTGTATTATCCGGATTTAAAAGAAATCCGGAATGCCTTGTTCATGGCTGGAGGCATGACGTATTATCTAAAACCAACAAATGGATTGTGGTCGGCAGTGTCACCACCTGATCGTTCTTTTAGTGAGTCTTGGACTCTTTGTCCCGCTACTTTGAAGGTAAAGCGATCCGTCCCCATTCTTGTCCCGTTGCATGATGGCAGGATATTCATTTGCGGAGGCACTAATGAACGAGAAGGTTGGGCTGAGATCTACGACCCAAAGAAAGGCGAGTTTGAAGGTAGAAACTTGCCTCATATGGAATATCCTGCCATCCCGTTGAGGGATGACAGGATATTCATCCGCGGGGGCATTTGTGAACAAGAAGGTTGGGGTGAGATCTACAACTCGGATAATGGCGAGTTCGATTGTCCCCATCCAATCTCTTGCTTTCAGTGGACCGACCAAGTTGTTATGGTATACTATCACCACTTGCTCTACACCAAAAGGAAATTTCACAAACCATGTCAACCATCTCTCCTCTCTTACAACATTGCTCAACAACGATGGGAAAGTTTTGCAGACAACCTCCCTCCACCATTATATGACTCTGGAAAGAGGAACCTCGTCTATGTGGGGGGCGACATTCTATTCATTATCGACTTTGCATGTACTTGGTTTGTCTACGATCTGTCCTCCAAAAAGGAGGCAGGGGAAGTGTTGGTGAAGGGGAAGCCTACGGGTGAGCATGTGCCAGTGAAGGGAGCTTTCTATGCTGGCAACAAAGATATTAAAAGTACTAGTTGGGTCTTGTACGTATTCATGCCTATGCCCGATAACAACTGTGATCTTGGATATGCCAAGGTCGAAGTCGTCCAAGGCAAGGGCGGGGATTACTTTGCTATATTTCAAATCAGGGGTGTCCTGAAAGTCGGTCCCTTTTATGAGATTTATATGTAAGTCCGTTGATTTGAATTGATTTTGATAATTACTTATGCCCGCAAATGTGACATGCTCATTTCTGTATGCAGATTCACTGAGAAGGACAAGAAAGGGAAAGAGAAGATAGAGATGATAGACAAGTGAATGGAAAATTATGTTGAATATTACTCATTCATCGCATTCCATTTTCCTTTGTACAGTTTGTTGTAGCAATACAGGTTGTAATATTAGTGATTTAGGTTGAAGGCAAAGAATTTGGAGCATGTTCTTGTTACTTTTTTTTTGGTGAGTTATAACAAATGGGATTGTCTTAAAACAGGATATGGAATAAAGGATCTCGTGGTGTTTTTTACAATTCAAAATTGACGTGTTAGTGTACGCTTATTTGTGCATCCAAAATTGGCATTGCTCCAAATCATGATACATGGAATTTGTTGCTTAGGGTTGCCATGGAAGGGAAATCTGAGAATAGATTATTGCAAAATACTCCCTCCGTCCGCGAATAGGAGTCCCGTTTTTCCATTTTAGTACGACACCGAATAAGAATCTCGGTTCACTTTTACCATAAATGGTAATAGGATCCCACCTTCCACTAACTCATTCCACTCACATTTCATTTAAAACTAATATATACAAGTGGGACTCATATTCCATTAACTTTTTTCCACCCACTTTTCTCAACATTTCTTAAAACCTGTGCCGCCCATAAATGGAACTCCTAATGGCGCACGGAGGGAGTAGATGACTAAATTAGATATATTGAATTATTGATTCATTAATTGAATTAAGCAAGATAATGTTTTTAAGGAAAATCGAATATTTATCTAAATTTAAAGTTTCCTTATTTTCAAAATTTTAATGAAATAACGCAAATTCACCTTATAAATATCGGTTTGTACAAAAGAGTCCGCATCGATCCGATTCTGATTTGTATGTTTGTTGCGATATTTTTATTTCAATTTAACTTTTGTTGCGATATTTTTATTTCGATTTAACTTTTGTTGCGATATTTTTTATTCTAGGAGCTTCTCATGAAGAAGATGGAGAATCAAGAAGAAACGGAAAATCATTTACTCAAACATTAGATCAATTTGTTTTTGCATTACAGTATGTGAGTGATGGATTTCTTGGTCGATTCTAACGGAAGAAGATGAGCCATATATAGTTGTTGCAAATTGACATTGACCATTTGTGTTTATGTATTCGGTGAATGAGTAAAGGTCAAAATTGGTCCTAAACATATACTCATTTTATCATTTTGGTCATAAATTTTATCTTTTGGAAATTTGATCATATTGGTCCTCCGTCAACATTTCCGTTAATATTTAACGGTCAACCATTTTAATCATAAATTTGACCAACTTAAGCAATTTTTAATTATTTAATAACTCTTAATCATAACTTTAATTATTTTAAGGATATATATTATCCAAAATAAAAAATAAAATTTTAAAAAAAGCAAAAATAAAGATAATTCTGCAGACAGTTTTGGAAAAAAACGCGTCTCTCCTGTCTCTCAGTACGACGGTGTCGGCGAGCGACTAGTTTGTTGCAGGTTGATTCTGTGGAAAGTTTGTTGCAGTTGCTGGGTCTCGATAAATATGCGATTACATTTCAGGCTGAAGAAGTATGGCTACTTAGTTTTTGTTTCTTGTTATTCTCATTTCCGTTTTCGGTATGTTCTATTAGTTATTGTGTATTGATTTTGCAGGTTGATATGGCAGCTCTGGTACACATGAGTGATGAAGATCTTAAAGCTATGGGAATTCCAATAGTGATTATTTCCTAAACCCTAAACCTTATTGTCTTACACTTTGTTATTTCCACCCTCAAATTGTGTTTTCTCATGTTGCTGTAATAACTGCTCCCTCTGTCCCAAGGAAGATGACCCCTTCTTTGGGCGGCACAGGAGTTTATGAAAATTTATTTTGTGTGTTGAGAGAAGAGAATAAAGTAAGAGAGGGGGAATAAAGTAGAGAAAAAGGTGTTTCCATTTTAAGTAATGGATCATCTTAGTTGGGACAAACTAAAAAGGAAAGTGGATCATCTTCAATGGGACGGAGGGAGTATATAAATGAGATTACACTTGAGCATCACTGTAACAGCCTGCCCTCCTAGGGTACAATAAATGCGGCGGCTGCTACCCAAAACCGACTCAAAAGAAGTAAACATAGGCTAGAGTTTCATTTAAAGAGTACTGAGCAAAAGAATTGGAATATATATCAGAGTATTTAATGCAACAACTTAACCTAGAAGTTTAAAGGAAGAATGATATCATAAATGACGATCAAAATATCTTAAGAGTACGACATAATATCCAAGACAAAGTCACAAGAAAAAGCTAAGGCCTCAAACCGAAGGCGAGATGTAAATAATCCAAAAGAAATTCTAAAGTGTATCAAAATTTAGCGGAAAGCGACCAAGAGAAAGTATAGCTATGTATGAAGACACAACTACGCTTGAAGTTCAACATATCCATATTAATTAATTAATCTGCTCAACACCCGCCACCGCTCGTCATCATTCAACCTGCACATAAGGAAAACACATGCAGGGCTGAGTATTTTGAAATACTCAGTGAGCTCGTTGCCAAAACATTTTATAGGTTATGCCACCCTTACCAAGTGAACTCGAGTTTTAAGCAGTTATAAGAGAATATCACGAGTATCACAAAATATATTTTCCATAGACTGGCCAGTCAAAATAACTCCCCATTTTCCTCATCAAAATAACAATCACAATCATTCCATGGTGCGACGAAAGTGTGGCCACACTTTTCGCCCACGAGACCGGCCGACTAGCAAGGACGGCTCCCGATCCCATCGTGTACACAGCCTGGTAGGGCTTGCGGCCCATACTCAGACCCGAATTCGTATAAACATATCCATAGCCCTAGCCCAATGGAGCGAACTCACAAACTAGGCATCAGGCGCACAATATCACAATAAAACAGACATAGGCATGACATAACAGTTAAACCACTCTTATAACACCAATCAATATTTTTGACAAAAATAAAAGAGAGTTTTAAGAGTAAAGCCCACCTCGACTGCTTAGTTTTCAAGTAGTTTCGCTTTTCCGTTATCCGGCTTCGCAACCAAAGTTTCACCTTTTAATCACATAGGCACATATCACAAATTAGGTTCAATACTACTCTTACTCATGCATGTCTTATTACCTTTCCCTTCTCCCATCGACTTATCTTATCATTACTAATTAATCAAGTTCATGTTTACCTCACAAGAATATTTAGCCATCAAACACACACCACACAACACAACAACACACGCACATACACGACACACACATACACACGCCACACACACACACACATGAACATATTCCCACATCCCTTTTATCCCACTTTTACTCAACCAAGATGCATGAGGGTTCGAGAAGACCGATTAATCGGTTAGAAGAAGAAAAAGAAGAAGTAGAAGAAGAACAAGCATAACTCTTAAACAAAATACCTTTTAGAGAAAAACGATCGGTAGAAAACAAGTATTAGCCTTGATTCTTCAAAGTTCTTGGATTAAACTTCAATTCTTCTCCAAAAGATAGCCAAATATTGGAGAGTAGAAGAAGAAAATTTGAGAGAGTGTATGGGGGAGGGTTTCGAAATTTATGGGGGCTAGGGTTGGGGTTTTGGTTCTTATTTATAGAGCTCAACAAGATCTTTAGGTAATTAGAATTGAATATTTGGTAAGATCTCATTCTCCACAATTAAATAAATAAATATTGTGAAGTAGGGAAGAAGAATTAACAAAAATAGACTCTAAGGCCATATTCCATGATTTTCGAAAATTATGGCTTTTTAAATAGCCAAGATTTTGTTTGGTATTTTTTTTCGGAGTAGAATAAAATATCATGGAGCAAAAAAATAAAAATAAAGATCCTCCCATTGGTGCAAGGAAAAAGGTGTCCCTATGCCTTTTAAATAAGGCATGGATTTTTGATTATTAACTAAAATAGGGTATGGCAAGATCTCTTGAAGTATGGAAAGATTTGGTAGAATATTCAAATCATATGTATGGAAGAAAAATCAAATAAGGGATCAATTAAATAATAAAAATAATACTCCCTTCCTTATATTGGTGATTTTCGAAAATCACTAGGAACAAAGGGGGTGTCGATTTTTCCCTCTTTAAAATAAGGAATAATTGGGTCTTGGATTTAATTTGGATAAATATCCCAAGGATTAAATTAAATCCGGAAGAAATAGAATTTCTCTTCAAAGGGGGTCTAGGGTTCGAAAATTACAAGAATTGGGTGGCAAGTATTTATGGAAATTTTCTCTAATATTCTCACTCACCCTTAAACAAATAATTCACCCCATAAATTAATTAATCACATATGCCACATCACTAAATCAATAAGTTTGACTTTTCAAACTTTCAACGCAAACCCTAGATTCAACTCGACCATATCATCACATGAAATAAATGCATTCTCGAGTCCACGTCATCAACAATTAATTCTAGGGCTCTAAAATTATGGTTCTAAATTCCGAGATGTTACAATCACCATCATGTACATCTTGGAATCAATCCCTTTTCAGTTGATGTTGACTATCTATGCTTGTAAAGATATCTGTTGGGTATAAACGTGTCAACAGAGTATCAATCATTACTACAGTTGAAATTCTGTTGACATTTTCCTAATACTTTTTTTGATTTGTTGACATTTTTCAATAGTTTAGATCATAGTTTTGAATTTGAACAATATTTAGAGTTTTCATTTGATCATATTTCAGTTGGCATATAAGATGTGGGTAGGTACAAATGTCTTAAAATAATAATAATAATAATAATAATAATAATAATTATTATTATTATTATTATTATTATTATTATTATTATTATTATTATTATTTAAAACTTGTATCAGGAACCTTCTTTCTAAAATATATTTTTTCCAAATTATCTAGCCTTATTTGTTTACACGTTGCTTTTCATTTATTTTACGAGATTTGCAGAATATATGATTGAATTAGGTTTATTCAATCATTAATTGAATTATGGAAAATAAGGAAAATAGAATGTAGTATATCCAAAATTAGATTTCGTGTTATCAAAATTTTAATTAAGAAAGTTTCTATGTAAATGTGAGAACAATTGGCGTTACAACCTTCGTCATAGCATCGTGTTTTCGTTTGTATGTTAGTATGTTTGTTTAATTAGTTTTCAATTTCGATTCTGAATTGCAGAGATTGTTCTTCATCTTCTTGGCCAATTTTTTTTTTAATTCTATTATACATATCCTTTATTATTGTTAATTATATTTTAATATTGTACCCCTAAATATTTGGGAAAAAATATATTAATCTACAATAAATCTTTCAGATAGAGACCGAAGGAAAAAAAAACATGATACAAAGGTAAAAAAGAGATCAAAATCGAAAGATATTTGGATCCAAATTCAATTTGCAGAAGGGTAAAAAAATTGAAATTAAAAAATCAAGCCCTATTAATTTCACCCCAAATAAAAACCTGGCAAGAGCTTTCTTTGCAGTGTCCGTTGTCTCGTCTTCTTTCAATCGCCGAGTCGCCAAATCCAATTGAGAATTTGAAGATAATACCATAAATTTATCTACTTTGAAATAGGTTAGTAAATTAATGGCTGTTAAAGTGGGTGAATTTATTATATTTGTTCGATTGTTTCGATATAAATTTCAGTTTCCAAGAAACATTTATGCAAATACAAACTATATAGAGTAGTTCAACAATTTCAGAGAATTGAGATTAATGCTTTATATTTAGTCTAGGGATTGTAAACAACCGTGATTCACTGTATAAGAATGTAAATTTTCAATTTTATTTATTATTTTAGAGAGTAGAACTAGAATTTAATATAGTACAGTGATGAATATTTGTGCTTCAATTATTTATAATTTTAGTTTATAATGGTTTTGAATATATTTGCAGAAATTAAAAATAATGAGAAAACAGTCCGATATTTGACAATTTATCTTAGTTAAATGCTTTGAAGACACGTCGAAAAATAAACTAGATGTTACGTATTTTTTATTTTTTTATTTTAAATTGTATAGATTTAAAACTAAACACTGTTTCAAAATATACTACTTCTAGCATTAGTTTTTTTTTTTCATGTCATATGGAGTACTAGTTATTTATTGTCGAAGTCGTACCCACATATCAAAATCCCGTATACGCCACTGGGTGGCTTATTAGTTTCATTGATTCAATAGAAGACATAGTAATTAGTTAATCTTGTTGTATGACACAAGAAATAAATTTCAGGAAAATGAGTTTATTAGCTGAGAAGTACAAGGGTGATGACTTGAGCAACATAGACCATGAAGAGCTGCTCGAGCTGGACCAGCAGCTCGATCTCTTGCGGATTAAAGTTGAAGCTCGAAAAGCTGTAAACTCGAATTACCTAAGCATATTACACACTCTTGTTATGTTCTTAGTCAATTTAACTTATGTTGTCATGTTTTGATTCTAGGAGCTTCTCATGAAGATAGAGAATCAAGAAGAAACGGTAATTGATTTATGATGGCTTGATGAAATGGAATTTACTAGATAGTAATTGTTTTCATTAATTTGTATTGGAATGAGTAATATTTTGTGTTGGTTTTCATTCCGCAGGGCGGTTCACGCTTCAGGATGCTTTGGACTACCTTCGATGATGATACGTACTATCATAGTTTCGACGAGTTGGGTTTGAAAGATTGTAATAATCGAGATCTTGTATTATCTGGGTTTAAAAGAAATCCGGAAGCCTTTCCGATTCGTGTTGGATTTTTCTGTGTGGGTGATGCCTTGTTCATGGCTGGAGGCATGACGTATTATCTAAAACCAACAAATGGATTGTGGTCGGCAGTGTCACCACCTGATCGTTCTTTTAGTGAGTCTTGGACTCTTTGCCCCGCTACTTTGAAGGTAAAGCGATCCGTCCCCATTCTTGCCCCGTTGCATGATGGCAGGATATTCATTTGCGGAGGCACTAATGAACGAGAAGGTTGGGCTGAGATCTACGACCCAAAGAAAGGCGAGTTTGAGGGTACAAACTTGCCTCACATGGAATATCCTCGTGCCCCAGTGGAGGATGACAGGATATTCATCCGCGGGGGCATTTGTGAAGAAGAAGGTTGGGGTGAGATCTACAACAAGGATAATGGCAAGTTCGATTGTCCCCATCCAATCTCTTGTTTTCAGTGGACCGACCAAGTCGTTATGGTATACTATCACCACATGCTTTACAGCAAAAGGAAATATCACAAACCATGCCAACCATCTCTCCTCTCTTACAACATTGCTCAACAACAATGGGAAATTTTTGCGGACAACCTCCCGCCACCATTATATGACTCTGGAATGAGGAACCTGGTCTATGTGGGGGGTGACATTCTATTCATTATCGACTCTGCATGTAATTGGTTCGTCTACGATCTGTCCTCCAGAAAGGAGGCAGGGGAAGTGTTCGTGAAGGGGAAGCCTACGCGTGAGCATGTGCCAGTGAAGGCAGCTTTCTATGCCGGCAACAAAGATATTAAAAGTACTAGTTGGGTCGTCTACATATTCATGCCTACGCACAACAAATACTGTGATCTTGGATACGCCAAGGTCGAAGTCGTCCAAGGTTGGGGCGGGGATTACTTTGCTACATTTCAAATGATGGGTGTCCTAAGAGTTGGTCCCTTTGATCATATTTATGTGTAAGTGTGTTGATTTGAATTGATTTTGATAATTACTTATGTCCGGAAATGTGACATGCTCATTTTTGCATGCAGATTTGCCGAGAAGGACAAGAAAGGGAAAGAGAAGATAGATGATACACCAATGAATGGAAGTTTATGTTGAATTTTGCTCATTCATCGCATTCCATTTTCCCTTTTACAGTTTTAGCGATACAGGTTGTAATCTTAGTGATTTAGGTTGTAGGCAAAGAATTTGGAGCATGTTCTTGAATTAAGTTTGGTGAAATTGAAAATCATGTTCCTTTTTTTTGGTGTTTTTTACAATCCAAAATTGACGTGTTAGTGTACGCTTATTTATGCACTTATTATGCACCTGGGGTGCGTTATAAGGGAGTGGATCCCCCCTGCTGTGTGCGCTACAATACGACAGTGTTTTGTATCAACTCCTACAGCCATCACTTTTAATTAAGGTTATTCATGATGTGCTAGTGCTAGGCTAGTACAATGATTTAAGTTAAAAACAATTTATATATGTTGCACTACTACACCGTCCATATTGATAAAACAAAAACTTATTTCATAATTTGTTGCAGTGATTTTACTTATATAATATTATGTTCATTATTAATTTTGCTAATTATTTTTTTCTTATTTTAAAATTATTTTAACTAGTATTATTATTATAAACTAATGTAATATCAATATTATTATTTAAAGTATTAACTAGAGCTTAATGTTTCGATCAGGAGTTAATAATTCCAATTCTAATTTATTTTGACTAAAAATTTATAAATTTTGTAAGCCCGGTTTTAGCTAATTCCATAGTTTTGAAAATCAAATATAATATTTCAATTATCTCATGATTTGTCAAAATTGAAACTAATATGGTGAAATAAAAAATATGATATAATAACAAAATAATGCCGTTTTCTATACATCGACATATTTTAATTAACACTCTAAATATAATGGTACTTTTTTTTTATCAAAACGCCCCATTAAATTATTTTCTTGTCATATTAGATTTTATCATATTATATTTCAATTTCAAAAGTTATGAGATTAATAAAAAGTCAACAAAAAATTATAATTTAAATAATACTATAATTATTATTCCTTTAATTTATTAACTCTCCATTATAAGTGTACTTACAATTTACACTACTACAAAAAATTTTACCATAAAATTTTACAAAGGGAGTTTCAGTTATTCTTTAAAATTATTTTTAGTGTAATATGATTATATTATAGTACTAGTCATTGAGAGTTAGTAAATTTAAATTTAAATTTAAAATGACTTTTCAATTTGTTGATTTTTTAGTTAAAATGAATTATAACTGGAAATTAATAACTCTACAACTGATTAGCTGTAACTGTAATTTTAAATAATAATGAATATTAACAGTTAAATAGTACTAGAATTTAAATGATGCTGATGCATCTGTATTAAAAAACATAGAAATTCTAATTAGTAAAATAAGCATTCCATGAATTATTACACGTAAGATAGAAAAACAATTTATAGCAAATTACTTTAAAGAATTGTTTTACTTCAACAGCGGCGGCGGCCGGTGTGGACGGTGGAATATTTGAATACTCCTAATTAAGTGTTTCAATAAAATTTGTAGAGTTTGATACAAAACGCTGTCGTATTGTAGCACAGCTGCCCTTGCTGTGTTCTCACCACAGCAGGGGATCCACTCCCGCGTTATAATGCTAAATTTTCTTAAATTATTAACTTGTTAACTCATCAACGTAGTGTATTAAAAATATTAACACGATCACATTAAAATGTTAACGCATATTTGGGTTAATATTTTAATAAACTATGTTGACATTTAAATATTAATGTCAAAACAATGTATTAAAATATCAACTTAAATTTATGTTGACATTTCATTATCATAGTGTTGACATTTTTAATACACTACGTTGATGAATTAACAAGTTAGCAACTTAAGAAAAGTTAGCAACGGATCACGCCCCTATACACCCTAATCTATTTTCTGAAACATCCTGTAAATGTGAGATGTAAATAAATCACATTAAACTTATTGCAAAGAAATTCGTACTAATGAGATTAATATTTTTATTAGACATTCAAATTATATCTAACAGATGATGGAAAGAAGCATTGCTCCAAATCATGATACATGGAATTTGTTGATTAGGGTTGCTATGGAAGGGAAGTCTGAGAAGATGGGGAATCAAGAAGAAACGGAAAATCATTTACTCAAACATTAGATCAATTTGTTTATGCATTACAGTATGTGAGTGATGGATTTCTTGGTCGATTCTAATGGAAGAAGATGAGCTATATATATAATTGTTGCATATTGACATTGAACATTTGTGTTTATATATTTAGTTAATTTGTAATTAAGAAATACACTGATTTTTCTACTTTCTTTTTCTAAATTATGATAGATTTGGGGTTTTCTTCTTTTTATTTAATTACTAGTATTACTTATTTGGATCATAAATAGAATAGAATACATTCATGACTGATGCAATTCTTGGGGCTAATTTTATTGTGCCTGAACTTTAGTTTTATGATGGCTTGATGAAATGGAAATTTACTAATTCATTGTTTAGTGGCTTAGATAGATAATTATCTTCAATGAATAATATTTTGTGTTGGTTTTCATTAGAAGCATATGGAGGAGGGCGGTTTACGCTTCACGGTGCTTTGGTCTAACGATGGTGCTATGCACTATCTTAGATTCGACGAGTTGGGTCTGAAGGATTGTAGTGATGGAGATCTTGTAATATCCGGATTTAAAAGAAATCTGGAAACCATTCCGATTTGTATTGGATTTTTCTGTGTGGGTGATGCCTTGTACATGGTTGGGGGCCAGAGTTGTACTAAATTTAATGACATTCTAAAACCAATAAAATGTTCGTGGTCTGCACTGCCACCACCTGATGGTTCGTTAAATGAGTATTGGACTCTTTGCCCCGCTACTATGAAGTTAGAGCAGGACATCCCCATGCTAGCCCCGTTACATGATGGCAGGATATTCATCTGTGGGGGCACAAGTGAACGAGAAGGCTGGGCAGAGATCTACGACCCGGAGAAAGGGGAATTCAACAGTAAGAACTTTACTATGTCCGTGGGGTGTCCCCATCCAGTCTCTTGCTTTCAGTGGACCAACCAAGTTGTTATGGTATACTATCAAGTTGGGCCGTGTGATCTCCAAAGCTCAACTTGCAAATAACACTTGTAAAGTTCACAACTTTTGTGAGGATGTCGACCAATTGATGCTCTGATCGAACAAATGGGAACTCCACAACTCCACTCTCGATTTTCTCCTTAATGAAATGCCTGTCGACTTCCACATGTTTAGTTATGTCATGTTGTACCGGATTCTCTGATATACTAATCGTTGCTTTATTGTCACAAAAAAGTTAGCTCTTTTCTGCATATCAGTCCAATCTCACCCATCAATCTTTGCAGCCATAAGATTTCTGTTAATCCACTCTTGATCCCCCTAAACTCTGCTTCGGCACGTGATAGTGCCACCACTTTTTGTTTCTTGCTTCTCCATGTTACCAAGTTACCTTCCACAAATGTGAAGTATCCTGCCGATCGGATTACTTGCCCAATCTGTATCAGTATATCCAAACACTCCTCGTTTCTCATTCTTCTTGAACATTACTCCATGCCCAACTGTCCCTTTGAGGTACTTGACTATTCTCAATGCTGCCTCATAATGGTCCTTTTGTGGTCGGTGTTAGAATTTGTAGAAATCACGTTTCGGGTGATTGAATGCTGTAAAATTCTTATTTTATTTTCCAAGGAATAAAACAGATTATTTTTGTCATAATTTTGTTATGTTTTACATTTAATGGATGTTAATTGCATGTCTAAATGTATAAGTTAACTTAACAAAGTCTAAGTCTTTATTTTAGTAGACCGGTTGTAGGCGGCGTCCACGTTAAGGTAACACGGTCAGTCCTAAACAAAAAAAAAAGAAGAATTTCACGACCTAGATGAAATTAGACTATCCATCGTGAAAGGTTGCAATGCCAGTCCGCATATTTCTAAGCCTTACTGAAATAAGAAATAAGATGACATTGGTGTGGTAAAACACTGAACGGATCTAACAACAAGACTTTGTGCTATCTACTAAAAGGCGAGGTCTTGATAAATATTTGTTTCTTAATCAATGTAGGTTAGCATTGAGCATACGGTATTGATTATGCATTACTTTGACTTATCAAATGGTGAGGGTTTTTCGTAACCCAATAATCCCGATATATTGGGTAGTGGTGATTAATATCTACCGGTGCTATGATTGCTATTATATTGAATCGTGCGCGAGGTGAGTATCGTTTGATAATGTCCTTAAGAGGAGCGCGAAACAAGGTTTTATTATTCGAAACCTAACTAGTTGGAAAACTGACCAGTTGGAGTTTTATTACTCTATGAATAATAAATAAATGTTTCTTGCTAAGTCCACTCTTGGAATTAATAAGAAATTAATTAATTAATTAAGTCCATAGTAGATACGGGTGCTTAAACGGTTCTCCGGTCCTCGTTAACCGGAATCGGAACCGGAACCGACCGGTTAATTGAGGAACCGGAACCGGAAAATCCGGTTCCGGTTCCGGTACCGGTTCCAACTTTTTAAATAACACCGGTTCCGGTTCGGAACCGGAACCGACCGGTTCCTAATCGGGAACCGGATTATAATTCAATTTTATTTTTTTATAATTTAATATACTAAAAAATCAAATTTATTGAATTAATTTTGAATTAAAGTAAAATAGTTTGAAACATTGAGTGATTTTTAGATTTAAATGTTTAATCTGTGATACTTTGAATCTATAATTATTTCCCTAATCCATTTTTTATGAACTAACTACAATGAGTAGAACATCATAAGTTTGTTTTTAGTTTTCAAAAGAACTTATACAAATACAATATCATTTCATATGATATATTTATTACAAATTTATGTAACAATTCATTTAACATACGATTTTAACATATTTGTGAATAATTTATTAAGTGTTCCGGTATAAACCAAATAGTCACAACAATATCAATTAGTATTGGAAATTCCAATGAATACTATGTTTAGCCAAAAAAGGGAAAATGAAATTCAATTTTAAAACTCATTTTTTATTAAAAAAATTGCTAACATAAACTAGTCCGACCCGACCTACTACACTTGGCATCACTCTTATCCATATATGAATATTATTGTATTGTTGGTTTGTATTTTGTGTATTTATTTTAATTTTTAGGTATTATTTGTTATAATTCTAGATGTTGGATTATTATTTTTTTAGTATTGAACTATTTAAAATTATAAATAAATTCGGATTAAAATTACACATCGGTTCCGGTTCGGAACCGAAATCGACCGGTTCTTAACCGGCCGGTTCCAAACCGGAACCGATCGGTTCCGGTTCCGGTTCTGGTTCTTGAATTTATGAAAATTTAAAACCGGTTGACCGGTCAACCGGTCCGGTTAGAACCGGAACCGGCCGAATAAGCAGGCCTCAATAGTAGACATTAATTAATTAATGAACATTTTTATCTTAAGTGCGGGAAATGAAAGTTAAAACGGAAACCCGGATTACTTATAATTTCGGATTTGGATGGGGAGAGTTCAATATTACTTCTGTAGTGGTTGCTCGTAATATTCCAATTAAAGCTTATATTAAATTGTGGGTTCAATTTAATTAGTAAAAAGTAAATTGGATGAGCCCATATCCAAAACCTTCCATATATCCATGTCTGGGCCCAAAAGGAACTTAATATAAATAGGAGAATAAAGGAAACAAAAACAACAATTTTATTTTCTCAAAATTTTCGTCCCCCTCTACCTTGAGGAGTTCGAAATTCACTCCTAATTGGAGAAGGATTTTTTCTGTCTTCTTAATTTAATTCCTAATATTCCGGTGAGATCAACCCACACTGATATTGGAGTACAGTTCGGGAACTAGAGAGAAGATCCGTGGTCTAGTATTCAAAGCGTCACGTGGAGAAGTCGCTAGCCATCGACAGTTCTTTGGAGAATTAATTAGGTATTATTTTTGCTCCGTAGAAAAGCATGTTTTAGGTTTCAATTATACTTAAAGCATGATTAATTCAAGTTATGAGCATGACACATGTGAGAATTACGAGAATAGATTTTGTCTGAATAATCTGCTAAATAGATCTGATTATTATGTGATTTATTTGTTCGATGAATTAATTAAATTATGAAATTCGATCACCGCAAGCTTCCGCTGCCAGTTCCTTCAATTGGTATCAGAGCCAGTCTTTGGCTCTGATTATTTGGATTTAAATTTCGCGAAATTCATGTATGCATGTATTGATTGATTGTGAAGCATGTTCTTGCGTTTTGTTATTTTTATTTATGCATGATGAACTCAAGAACTATCGAATCAAAGAACTTGAATTTTTCGATCACGCGAGACGTGCGATCTGTCGGCGCTTGCGCCGAGACGGATCGCGCTACGCTTGATCGGAGATTAGGGTTGTCGACGTAGTGGGAGCCGAGGGTCGACGGTGATGGGGCGACGTGCAGACGAGCATGGCTCGTGCGCGGCACCGGCCGAGACCACAAACCCTAGACGGCGGCCCGTTGCGACCTCGGCGAGGCGTGGTGGTTCGTCCAAGAACCACCAAGACGCCAGTCGCCGAACCCTAACCCTAGGCGGGAGTCGCGTTTCCGGCATGCCTGGTCGAGAGCGACACCGTCACGTGTGTTCGCTGGCCAAGGCAGTGGGAGCCGACGACGCTGGACACCGGAGAAAAGGCGTGCGACGGTCGAGAGCAGCCACGCATTCACACGTGCTGTTGGCCAAGATGCAGAGACGCTGAGCCCGATGGCGCGTCGGATCCGCTGAGAGCAGGTACGCATGAGTTATGCTGTTGGCCGAGACGTTGTGTTTTCCAGAATCCGGCGGAGATAACGATGAATGATTATTTTAATGATTATTTAATTCCTAAATTAAAAGATATCATTAAAAATAATATTATTTAATGAAATAAAATATTTTGGGAAGATTTCCCTAGATTTTAGGAATATTTTGATTATTTTCTATATCTATGGAATATTTTATATCCTAGATGATATAGATAAGAATAATTTAATAGTTTCCTAAATATTATATATCTAGAATCCTAATTAGGATAGATATGTAAGATTACATTAAATAATATAATTATTTTCTTCCTAATCTTGAACATGGATATTAATTTGAATTTAATTTTTCATGTCTAATTAAGATTTAAATAATGTACTTTATTTTAGATATATCTTATAGTATGACATGAATAAGAATTAAATTCTAGATTAATTAATTCCTAAACTAAGATACTTAAAGATAATAAAAGATTTAATTATCCAGTCAATTAAATACCAACAGAATTTAATTAGTCTTAATCTGCCTTAAGGCTAAAGGATAATTAATGAAAAACCATAACCCAAATATCTAAGCGATAATTATGAACTTAAAGTTTATATATGGTCTCCATCGGTTGGACTGCCAAATTTTGTGAAGCTAGTTTCTAATATTATCGCCACCCACTCTGTGGGGACAATAATCCTACGAAACAGTAAGTTCATAAGGGCGGACTTCTCACATAATAAATAGAATGAACTAGAAAGTGGTTCCTAATATTATCGCCACCTGCTCTGTGGGGACAATAATCCTAAGGAACTACGAGTTTCAGGGTTCAATCAGAATTTATGAGATAGCTTGATTTTGTTATCAGCACATGAACATTGTCATGGGAGTGTGTTGTAGAAATAAAATTCTGTAATGCTAAATCTGATGGTCGTGCTTAGGCAACATTAGGCGGCCATGCCATTTTGTGGTCTCTGGACTATTCGTCGGTGTTGTGACCAGTAAAATTGTCAAAATTTTAATGCGTATTAACCTCCTCTGGAGGGTACAAAATTTTAATTTTGCTGTTGTAAGATTTTGAAAAGTTTTATGGTTAATCTACTCAATTTCCTTACATAAGTTTATGACAAATAGTAAATTTTTCTGTTTGCAGTGCAATAAAATCCGTCAAGATGTCTTTTAATCCTCTTTCTGCAATACTCAAAGAAAACAAACTCGAGGGCCAAAATTACATAGAATGGAAACAAAATTTGGATATCGTTCTCACAGCAGAAGAGTACAAGTTTGTGCTCACTACTCCACAGCCTCCAGTTCCCGCGGCTAACGCAGCGGTGGGAGTTCAGAATGCGCATAAACGGTGGCATAAGGCGAATGAGATGGCTAAGTGCTACATGTTGGCATCTATGTCTTCAGTACTCAAGCATCAGCATTCTGCCATGGCGACTGCCGCCGAGATTATGCAAAATCTTGCAAATCTTTTTGGTACTCAGAATCGAACGGCTAAGTCTCAAGCCTTTCGGAGTATCATGACGAAGACTATGAAGGAAGGCACATCTGTGAGGCAACATGTCCTCGAGATGATGAGCCACCTCAACCAGATTGAGGTTTTGGGAGGGACGATCGATCCCGAGTCCCAGATTACTATAATCCTTCAGAGTCTTCCCCCTAGCTTCCAGCAGTTCAAGCTCAATTTCGAGATGAACAAGCGGGATTACACTTTGGCTGAGCTGCTGACTGAGCTTCAGTCGGCGGAGGACCTCATGGTTCAAGCTAAGGTAGCTATGCTGAGTTTGGCACCTAATTCCTCTGGCTCTAAGCCTCGCGCAGGAAAGAAAAAGGCACCGAACCCAGTTGCAGCTAAGAATGCTAAGGGAAAGAAGAAGAAGGCCGATAAGAAGCCTACTGGAAAATGCTTCAAGTGTGGAGAGAAAGGTCATTGGAAGCCAGACTGTCCTAAAAAGGGCAAGGCTACAGGTATGCACCATGCTCTAGTAGTCGAGTCATGTTTGGCTTCGACATCTACTCATACGTGGGTTATTGATACTGGAGCAACTGATCATATATGTTTTGATCCTGACTTAATGCAGGTGACAAGATGGTTACATGATCGTGAGATCGAAGTCCAGCTGGGCGACGCTACTAAAGTGGCGGCCGTTGCAGTGGGAGACGTTTATTTACGTTTTAGTAGTGATAGATTTTTTATTTTGAAGAATGTTTTGTTGATACCTTCTTTTAGAAGAAATTTAATTTCAGTTTCTAAATTGTCTTTTGATGGATATTCGATTTCTTTTAATGACAATTGCGTTATTAAGAAAGATGGTTCTTATATCTGTCGTGGTATCATGGAAAACAATCTGTACACAATCACTTCTACACAGTTTAATCAACGTAAATCAGAACTCAATGCTACATCGAAAGTTTCTAAGAAAAGAAAAGAACCTTCAATTTCAATGAACGAAACGTACTTATGGCACCTTAGACTTGGTCATGCCAACGAAAGAAGGATTCATGCTATGGTTGATCAAGATCTTATTAAAGGTCTTGAGAAGGAACCGTTTTCAAAATGTGAATCCTGTTTGGAAGGCAAGATGACTAAGAGACCTTTTAGGTCAAAGGGTAATAGGGCCAAGGAAGTACTTGAGCTCGTTCATACTGATGTGTGTGGACCAATGTCAACCGAGGCAAGGGGCGGTTTTCGATATTTCATCACCTTCATTGATGACTTCTCGAAAATTGGATACGTCTATTTGATGCGCTACAAGTCTGAAACTTTTGACAAGTTCAAGGAGTTTAAGGCTAATGTAGAGACGCGTCATGGCAAGAGTATCAAATGCCTGCGATCTGATCGCGGAGGCGAGTACCTAAGTGCCGAGTTTTTGGACTACTTATCAGCGTCGGGAATTCAATCCCAACTGACTGCGCCGGGCACACCCCAGCAGAATGGCGTAGCTGAAAGAAGGAATAGGACCTTGTTAAACATGGTCCGATCGATGATGAGTTATGCACGGTTACCAATTTCGTTTTGGGGACATGCCTTGCTATCAGCAAGCCATATATTAGACAATTTACCTTCTAAATCAGTTCCTACTACCCCATATGAGTTGTGGACTGGGCGTAAGCCCAATCTGGAACATCTCAAAGTGTGGGGGTGTCCGGCTCATGTATTGGAAAAGGATCCAACTAAGCTGGAATCTAGGACGGAGGTATGTGTGTTTATAGGTTACCCTAGAGGATCGAAAGCTTATGAATTCTATAGTCTCCGAGATAAGAAAGTCATTGTGAGCACACATGCCACATTCTTAGAGGAAGACTTTGTAATGAATCATAAGTCCAGCAGTGAGATAGCTCTTGAAGAGCTAACTTCAGTCACAAGTTCCATTAACCAAGAACAAGTACCTAGTGTAACAACAATTCCAGAAATTTCAACTACTACTCCAAATGTTGTAGTGCCGCGTCGCAGTGGGAGGGTCTCTCATGAGCCCGAAAGATACATTGGTTTGGGAGAGTGCATGGATCACTCCTCGGACAACAATGTACTTGATCCCTGGAATCTTGCAGAGGCGCAGGCAGATGTCGATCATTGCGAATGGGTGAAAGCAATGGATTCGGAACTACAATCAATGGTAGACAAAGACGTCTATGATTTGTCTATCCTACCCGAAGGCTGTACTGCCATTGGGAGCAAGTGGATATACAAACGTAAACGTGGACCCGATGGACGAGTTAAAGTCTTTAAGGCAAGACTAGTGGCTAAGGGGTATACCCAAAGGGAAGGCATCGATTACGATGAGACCTTCTCCCCAGTAGCCATGCTCAAATCGATCCGTATTCTTTTGTCTATAGCAGCTTACATGGATTGGGAAGTATGGCAGATGGACGTTAAGACTGCGTTTTTAAACGGGAGTCTTGAGGAGACCATCTACATGGAACAACCCGAAGGCTATGTGGTAAAGGGCAAGGAACACATGGTTTGGAAGCTTAAGAAGGCCATTTATGGCCTCAAGCAAGCATCTAGATCATGGAACCAGTGTTTTGATCAAACTGTTCAAAAGTTTGGATTCGAAAAGTGCCCTAATGAAAGCTGCGTGTATAAGAAGGTTGAAAAAGGAAATGTTGTGTTCTTAGTTTTATATGTAGATGACATTCTTCTAATTGGAAACAATAAAAAGATGTTGTCATCAGTACGAACTTGGTTGTCCAGCCAGTTCGAGATGAAAGATATGGGTGATGCGGGACACATTCTCGGTATCAAGGTTCTTCGGAACCGTGCAAAGAGAACGTTGTGCTTATCCCAAGAATCTTACATCGATACAGTACTTAGACGCTTTAGCATGCAAGATGCCAAGAAAGGTTTCTTACCTTTTAGACACGACATCCATTTATCTCAAGAGATGTGTCCAAAGACAGCATCTGAGATAGCAGAGATGAGAAGGATACCATATGCCTCGGCTGTTGGTAGTCTCATGTATGCTATGCTTTGTACTAGACCTGATATCTGCTTTGTTGTTGGCATGGTAGCAAGATATCAATCAAATCCGGGCCAAGGACATTGGACTGCCGTAAAGAACATACTCAAGTACCTTAATCGGACTAAGGACTATGTTCTAGTTTACAATGCAGCCGAGCTCTGTCCTTTAGGATATACAGATTCAGACTTTCAAGCTGATGTAGATTCGAGAAAATCAACTTCCGGATATGTGTTTACCTTAGGAGGTGGAGCTGTAATTTGGAAGAGTGTAAAGCAGAAATGCATTGCAGACTCTACCATGGAAGCCGAATATGTGGCCGCTTCGGAGGCTGCAAAAGAGGCTGTATGGCTTAAGAACTTCCTTCTGGACTTAGGTGTGGTTACGAATATGCCCAAGAGCATCACCATTTATTGTGACAATTCTGGTGCTGTGGCAAATTCGAGGGAACCACGGGCTCATAAAGCGAGCAAGCACATAGAGAGGAAGTATCATATCATTAGAGATATAGTGCAGAGAGGAGACATACAAGTGGTCAAGATTGAGTCAGAAAACAACCTGGCAGATCCTTTCACGAAGGCATTAGCGGTCAAGCCGTTTGAGAGCCATGTTGAAGGAATGGGAGTTCGACTAATACAAGACCTCAATCCGCTTTCAGTATAAGTGGGAGAATTAGACGTTAGCACATTTTTTTGTATACTCGAAAGTGTTTTGAGTATAAGTGGGAGATTGTTAGAGTTTGTATACTAGAAATCACGTTTCGAGTGATTGAATACTGTAAAACTCTTATTTTATTTTCCAAGGAATAAAACAGATTATTTTTGTCATAATGTTGTTATGTTTTACATTTAATGGATGTTAATTGCATGTTTAAATGTATAAGTTAACTTAACAAAGTCTAAGTCTTTGTTTTAGTAGACCGGTTGTGGGCGGCGTCCACTTTAAGGTAACACGGTCAGTCCTAAACAAAGAAAAAGAAGAATTTCACGACCTAGATGGAATTAGACTATCCATCGTGAAAGGTTGCAATGTCAGTCCGCATATTTCTAAGCCTTACTGAAATAAGATGACATTGGTGTGGTAAAGCACTGAACGGATCTAACAGCAAGACTTGTCTTTGTGCTATCTACTGAAAGGCGAGGTCTTGATAAATATTTGTTTCTTAATCAATGTAGGTTAGCATTGAGCATACGGTATTGATTATGCATTACTTTGACTTATCAAATGGTGCGGGTTTTCCATATAAAGTTTTTTTCAGACGACATCCTTCACCCTTCTTGAATCCATCTTTGAAACCAGGAGGTGCTTCCATATATACTTCCTTTCTCAACTCGCCATGGAGAATGCATTGGTGACATCGAATTGGTCCAGGGGTCAATCTCTATTTGCAGCAACTGATAATAGAACTCGGATTGTGTTCATTTTCGTCACTGGAGAGAAAGTCTCAGAATAATCTATACCATAGGTCTGGGTGTATCCCTTGGCTACCAGTTGTGCCTTGTATATTTCTATAGAACCATCGGGTCGCCTCTTGATTGTGAAGACCCAACGAAACCCAACCGCCTTCTTCCCATCTGGTATTTTGCATTTCTCCCAAGTGCCATTTCTCTCCAATGCCCCCATCTCCTTTAGCATTGCTTCCCTCCAATGCTTGTGCCTCCAAGCCTCTTCTGTCGTGCAAGGAATTTCTTATTCTTCACATAATGCCGCCTCAAATGGTTTGGCCATTTCAGTTATATGCCTTGTTGCAATATTTGCAATTGAGTATCAGGCCTTTGCTCCTCCCAACATTTCTGGCCTATACCTCTTAGGTGGCACTCCCCTTGTTGATCGACCGGACGGGTATACTTGCCAATCTCTTCATTCACATGTTCTTCAATTAAATCACAAATTTCTGGCTCACTCTGAGCCTCTGTATCTGCCTCAGAACTACAGTTATCACCCAATTCAGGAATATTATTAGCAACAACTTGAGACGTAGGCGAACTTACAGTGGGTATCAGTAGGGGTGGATTTTGAATAGTGTCACATTGAGTCGCGGTCTGTTGTACGTTTGGGATTTGTTCTGACGACTTCTTCGAGTTGGATTGGCATTGGTGGGCCTAGGGATACTTCAGGCCGACTTGGCATTGACTGACTTAGCGAGTCTGTGGTATCTCTCTCACTCTCCCTCTGACTGCTAAGGTGGTTAAAGAAGTATTCACTCTCAAGGAAATCACAATTCATAGTGGTGATAACCCGATTTGACTTAGGGTCATAACATCTATATCCCTTTTGATCCACCCCATATCCTACGAAAACACACTTGACCGCACATGCGGATAGTTTATCTCTCTCATGTTTGGGTACTGGTTGGGAGACGGTTGACAAGGTAGACTGATGTGGCAACAGCCTTGGGCCAGAATTTTTGGGGAGTATGGGAATCAATGAGCATGGCACGAGCCATTTCTAAAAGGGTACAGTTTCATCTTTCGGAGACGCCGTTCTGTTCGGGAGTGTATGGACAAGTTGTTTGGTGAACTAGGCCGTTTTCAAGGAAGAAGTTTTTCATAATGGAATTAACAAATCCCCCCCCCCCCCTGTCAGACCGCTAGACTTTGATAGTTTTCCGAAATTGAGTTGTATTTTCTTAAAGAAATGAACAAAGTTATAAAAAGCCTCACTTTTTTGTTTAAAAAAATATACCCACATCATACGAGTGCCATCATCCATGGAAATAATAAAATATCTAAGACCTTAACCCCTAGTAACTGGTGATGGACCTCACACATCAGAATGAATAAGATCAAAAGGTGAACCAACAAGAGTATTATTCAATTTGTAGGAATGTCTATGACTTTTGGCCAATGAACAAGTCTCACAATTTAAATCTAGAGAAAACTTAGGAAAAAGTATTTTTAGATAACCCGTGGATGGATGCCCCTTTCTACGATGCCAAAGCCAAGCCTCCCTTTTCGTAGATCCGTGAGTTAGCATAGCGGTTCCGGATTGAGCTATCTCATCAACGTAGTACAGACCGTCCCTCTCAGTGTCACGTCCAATTATCCGCCATGTTCTGATATCCTGTAAAAGACAAAAGTGCGGTTGCATTAGAAGCGTGCAATTTAATTCCTTGGTAACATGGCTTATGGAGAGCAATTTGTGAGATAGGGAAGGAATATATAAACAGTTTGACAATGTTAAGGATGGTGAAATTTTCACGGCTCCCGCCCCTTTTACTTTGGTTAACTCTCCACTCGCAGTTTGGATGTAATTTTGTGGTGCATCGTGCATACTAGTAATATCTGATGCATCATAGGTCATTGTGTCGGTGGCTCCACAATCAAAAATCCAGTTCTTACTTTTACCGACTGACGATGTACATAAGGCATAGGAACTGGATAATTTTTTGAGGGCCTGAAAAGAATTTTGACAAAGTATGGATTTTCGGATGTTTTGGAATATTTGGGTTTTAGGTAGGCGAAATAGAGAGCGATTGTTTGGATGGGGTACTAGCCAGAATTTAGGAGAGTTTTTGGGGTCAAAATTCAATTGGGTGGAAGTTGGAGGCTCTAGGATCCATTTGCGCCACCTCCGTCGAAGATGAAGCCTTCTCTGTTGAAATTTCGACCTAGGCATTTCCGGTCCTTGTACCCTCGCCCATGCGGTAACAGCTCCTCCTGAGTTGCCTCCGATGGTGGCGACGGCTTCTCCTCTGTTTCCTGCGACTGCGACTGTCGTTTTTCCTCCTCTGTGCGGCGGGGGCGTGATAGGGACTCGAACCCAACCGGGAACCAGGCGACGATGAGCAGCCCATTCACGCCCGAAGAAGTGAAGATCCTTGAATATCTTTAGTTTATTATATTTCCATAGCTAGACTTATTTCTTGTTATTTAATTATGTTATATTTTGTATTCTTTTGATATCTTGCAAGGCAAGATATCGTTTGGGTCTAGTTTATAATATCCTCGGGTTTTCTTGTCGGTTCTTTCCCGAGACGAACTAGGAAGGTCGAACCGTCTAGGGTTGCGGATTCTATAAATACTAGAATCTCATAGATAATTAAATCATTGAGAAATATGAATTAACTTCTATTCTCATTCTTGGTTCCGAAACCTAGCACTCCAACTAGGTTTATCTTCCTTTTGTTCTTGTTACAAACGGTGTGCCGAATCCCGATAGAACGAGGTTCTATCAATTGGTGCTTTCATTGAGAGCAATTGATAGAACCTCGTTCCAAAGAGAAAAGGTATATAGAAAGATAAATGATTTTTTAAAAATAAAATAATACTACAAAATACATTAAAAATTATAAAGTGTGATACATTCTCCCATGGAGAATGTGTTAGAAATGGAAAGGAGAATCAAATCAGCACCTAATCAGAATTACACCAAATCAGACGTAGAATAATTGTAATTGATCTTATTCCTAATTATCATAGTTACCTTGTATAGGGGATGTACAGACTCTATTTAAAGAGTAATATACAAAGGAAGGCGGTTTATACTTTAGCGACAAGAAGAGGCCCGATTGTTCGTCCTTCGACAGGGAAATACCAACGAGAAGGAGGCCTTGCACGGAATAGGTGCCGGATTGGCTGCCCGATGCCCACCGGAAACCAGGGCGGCGGAGAGGCAGAGGCAGAGGAGACAAAGGTGGCAGAAACTGGAGTAGGTGAACTGAGGAAGACAAGCTCAAGTTGGTCTGTGCACCCACTGTGGCCGGAAAAAACACACAAAAGAAACGTGTTTCGATCTGGTGGGCTCCCCAGAGTGGTGGGAAGAACGTACCGGCAAACCGCCCTGATAGAACCTCGTTCTATCGGGATTCGGCACACCGTTTGTAACAAGAACAAAAGGAAGATAAACCTAGTTGGAGTGCTAGGTTTCGGAACCAAGAATGAGAATAGAAGTTAATTCATATTTCTCAATGATTTAATTATCTATGAAATTCTAGTATTTATAGAATCCGCAACCCTAGACGGTTCGACCTTCCTAGTTCGTCTCGAGAAAGAACCGACAAGAAAACCCGAGGATATTATAAACTAGACCCAAACGATATCTTGCCTTGCAAGATATCAAAAGAATACAAAATATAACATAATTAAATAACAAGAAATAAGTCTAGCTATGGAAATATAATAAACTAAAGATATTCAAGGATCTTCACTTCTTCGGGCGTGAATGGGCTGCTCATCGTCGCCTGGTTCCCGGTTGGGTTCGAGTCCCTATCAACTCCCCCACGGTTGAAATCCACCTTGCCCTCAAGGTGGGAGTCAAAATAGCTATGAAGAATCTTATAAATTTCAGTATACATATCATCCTCCTCATTCTCCTTCGTATCTACTGAGATGAAGGTTGCACATACATTTTATCCTTAAACCAAAATGATTCTAGCTCCAACACCTGTTCACCTACATGTAAATGACCACAATCATTATATGGTGCATAAGGATCGACAACACTCGGTGAAGGATCCTCATCACCCAATTGATAGAACCTCGTTCTATCGGGATTCGGCACACCGTTTGTAACAAGAACAAAAGGAAGATAAACCTAGTTGGAGTGCTAGGTTTCGGAACCAAGAATGAGAATAGAAGTTAATTCATATTTCTCAATGATTTAATTATCTATGAGATTCTAGTATTTATAGAATCCGCAACCCTAGACGGTTCGACGTTCCTAGTTCGTCTCGGGAAAGAACCGACAAGAAAACCCGAGGATATTATAAACTAGACCCAAACGATATCTTGCCTTGCAAGATATCAAAAGAATACAAAATATAACATAATTAAATAACAAGAAATAAGTCTAGCAATGGAAATATAATAAAGTAAAGATATTCAAGGATCTTCACTTCTTCGGGCGTGAATGGGCTGCTCATCGTCGCCTGGTTCCCGGTTGGGTTCGAGTCCCTATCACCTTTAGTTGGTTTTAATGTTTACCATTTGGCAATTGGCATATAAGATGTGGGTCGGTACAAATATGTCTTAAAATTATAATAATAATAATAATAATTATTATTATTAATTAAAACTTGTATCAGGAACCTTCTTTCTAAAATAGATTTTTACCACATTAACTGGCCTTATTTGTTTATATGTTGCTTTTCATTTATTTTACGAGATTTGCAGAATATATGATTGAATTAGATTTATTCAATCATTAATTGAAGTATGGAAAATAAGGATAATAGAATGTAGTATATCCAAAATTAGATTTCGTGTTATCAAAATTTTAATTAATAAAGTTTATATTTAAATGTGAGAAAAATTGGCGTCACAACCTTCGTCATAGCATCGTGTTTTCGTTTGTATGCTAGTATGTTTGTTTAATTGGTTTTCAATTTCGATTCTGAATTGCAGAGAGTGTTTATCATCTTCTTAATTAAGGCCGATTTGGTTGAAGAGCTTTGGGCACATAGGGGAGGGGGCGTAGTCCGAAGAAATTGTGTAATATAGATAATTTTTGTTGTATAACTTTCCTTTCATGTAATACAACGAAGATTTAGTTTTCAACTTTTATTTATTAAATCAACAGTTTTTTTCTAATTATTTTTAGTCCAATAATTTTAATTCTAATTGAATTAAAATATATAATCAATTGATAAAACAATGTCATTTGTAGCTTGTGCGTGTCCATTATTGCTGTGGATGCATGTGGTTGTGAAAAAAAAAAATTGGATTGTCCACCAAAGCGTCCAATATTGTGGACAATCTTAGGTACTTTGGTGGTATGGTCAGTATTTTGAAAATTTTAGTAATTAATTAGTTCCTATGGGAAGTGTGTTATTTGGGGTACAGCTGTAGTAATAAAAAAAATAGTGTTTCAGTCCACGTCAAATTATAACTGGTGTAGCAAGAAATATTTTCAAATATGGAGTAGGTGATCATTCGTTGACCTTATAGACGCTGGATTTTGGGTTCCATTCGCTTTCTATGCAACAACAGTGACGATTCGGAGACCGTAGACTGTGAAAGGAGCCGGCGTTGATTTCGTGCAAGGTTTGATCTCTGTTCACCGATTCTTATCTACTATTCGCACCACTGTTGTTTCGATCTGATTTTTTAGTGACGTTTAAGCTTTATCAAATCTTGATGACAGATTTCATAGCTAGCCAGCCTGTTTTAAGAAATTTATTCCATCCAGCTTATTAATGACATTTATGTTTAATTACTTCTAAGAAACCTCCTTTCTTTTTTATTTAAATTTTCATGTATTTGATCAACAATATTTTATTTTGTAAATCGGCTATACTTATTACACTAATATCAAGATGTAAAGATCCCAAAATCCATATTTTTATTAGTCAGTATGATTATTTAAATTTTTATGTACCGCTTTAGATCAGATGATATCAACATTCATAATCAAGTATACAATTCCCATAATTAATTTGTATTGTATGTGATTTTTTAATATAGAATGGAGCCAGCAGAACAACGTGATATAGAGATAGGATTAGTCAATGGGAAGTTTAGTTACAAAGTAATGCGTGATCCTAATACATCTTTGAAGAAAGCCTCTCTATCCATGCCAGACAATGCGTTGAATATAACAATCTCGTGCACAGTCTTCACAAATGACTTTGATTGCTATACCACTCAATCTCATTTTAATGAAATCGAAAATTCCAACACCCTCCATATGATATTATTTGATGAGGGAAACAAGTGTTTCCTAGCTGAGGATCTACACTGCACTCTAGATGAGTGGTTAGAAAAGAAACTTGTAGAAAATATGGGTAGGAGGGAAGCGTGTGAGTACTACTGTAAAGATGGTACTCATATGCTTTGGTGGAGGAAAATCATGAAAGAGTTTAAAGATGTCTTTGGCCCCGTCACTTATGGCCTTGCGGCAATTCATCGAGCCAAAGCGTTTCATGGAAATATTCTAAATGGTGTTGCGATAAAAATCAAACAAGACGGTACTCCAATTGGCATACTTTTCAACATGACCAATGATCCAAAACAAGAGACGGCAGAAAATATCAAACAACTACATTGTGATGACATAAACGATATGAAGATCCTAATGGAAAGGGCTTTTATGTATCCATTTGACGTATCTAAGGTTCCTCTCTCGGAGGGTATTACGAGTGATGAGTGTAATTACTTATGCTTAATGCAATTGAATAAAAGGTACTAATATTTGTTACCCATTTATTATAATATTGCGAATTAAACATTTGCATACTTAAAAAAAAAATTCTTATGTAGGGTGTCAATTGCGGATACGGAGGCTCAGTCTTTGAAGGGAACTTGGGGTTTAAATTTGGCAATCTTTTGGGATGAGATAGAACAAATAGCTTTTATGAAGAGGGTGTATCGTCTCATATTTGATGCATTGCCATTGTATTCTTTTTATGATCATTTCCCTATAGACTATTTTAAGATGTATGATTGGACTAAAAAAGTTAAGAGTTATGGATCTCATAAGTTGAAAACTGTCTTGAATTTCAATTTCAATGGTCACACGTCTTTCGACAAACGCAGCGCCAAGCATGGGATGGATAAACTTCGATTTTGGAGATGTTGTATTGAACATGTAAGATGTACTATATATATAATTATTATATTTTTTTGATTTTAATATTTAATTTTGTATTTAATTACAGATGGAATTAAAAGATGGTAGCAATATTGAAAACCATCGTGAGCTTATGAAGATCTTCCCAGAATTGTTGTTTGAGGTTGTCGAAGTCTTCCATCATACACTCCATTTGAACGAGTAAGTTGTTGGAATATATAAGATATATGTTGGAGGAGTAATTTAGTTTGGAGATATATTTGAGAGGAGAATGGGTAGAATATATGAAAAATGTTTTAGGAGGGGTTGTGATGTAACTCTCTATTTCTCAAACTTTCTTAAGTTTTCAACTTCTTCAACTTGTGCAAAATGGTATAACTCACATATTTATAGGCATACATCTCACATTCTAGAACAAATATCTATATATTCTCCTACTACATTCTAGAGAATTCTATTACAAAAATTAAGTTTATTAATTTTAATTCCAATATAAGTTTGGTCAGTTTTAATTACTCTTTTAGCTTATATGTTTTCTCAATATTTTTATTATTTCATTTCATGCAGTTACTGGCCAAGTATCGTATCCCTATTCAAAGACATGGGATGGGATAAGTAGGGTGGGAGAAATCAACAAAAGAATTAGGAGCTTACCTTCTGTTAATGACTCCCTCTGAAGTATTTGCTCGAGTAGCTTCTCTCTAAAGTCTAAACCTCTGTAACTCTCAACTGCTTCTCTTTACTTGTCGTTATGGTTATGAAAATCGTCTGTGAAAGATTATGAAGATTATGATAGAGAGCATGTGTGTAGATATTGCAGTCTAAATTATTCTCCTTGTTTGATTGTGAAAGATATAAGCTGCAGATTTATGATATTCTGGTTGCACTTGTTTTTTTGAGTTTATTCTTTAGCAAGTGCTTATTTGGTAGGTAAGATATAGGCCAAGATAGTAGAGTTATTATGGCTTAACAGATGTTTGGTAGCCTACTTAATTTTCTCTCTCCAACACTCCTCACATATCCCCACACGGCTTGAACTCGTCGTAGGCAATGACGACGCGGGCCCAGAAACCGCTTCCCGTCTGATCCGCTCCAACAGCTGGATCCTCCGAGATTGAATACCACGCCTTTGTCACAACAATGGACTTCTCCTGCGAGTAGTACAAACCGCCAAAACGGCTCTGGCCGCCACTCCCGCCCCTCCCACCATCGCGCGGGTCACCTCCCTCTCCCACCCGCTTTCTGGCTCGGCGTTGGCGTCTCCACGCAGCCCAGTACCGATGCCGATGACGTGGGCGATATAGGATTCTCCTACCGTGCTGGACTGATCCCCATCTGCTCGAACGTCAACGAATCAAAATCAACGATGGTTTTGGGGGGTGGGGCAGAGAGAGTAGGAGTATCAATCACTAGATTGTTCACTGCGTCCATGTTAGGCCGATAGTCCCCAAATGCCGATTGGGATCGATCCAAAGGCCTCTGGTTGGCGGGAGGCCCCACATCTGGGGTGGAAGGGCACCCTGCCACCCCCACGATGGGGTGGAGGGACCCCACATATAGGATGGAAGGGCACCCTGCCACCTCCACGATGGGGTGGAGGGACCCCACATCTGGGGTTGAGGAGCACCCTGCCACCCCGAACCCCCATATTCGGTGTAGCCGGGGGGCGTCGACGGCAGTGTTGGTGCCGGTACTCGGGACTTGAGTCCCGCTGCAGGGATACTGACTCCCGACGCTGCTGTGGTAGTACGATTCTCCTGTGCCGGGAGAATCACTGTCTCCGCCTTGCATTGTGTAAAAAACTCGTAGACAGATGAAAATATGGCAGTGGATTTGTAGTGTAGATGCGTGAAGTAAAAAATGAGGAAGAGGTGTATTTATAGAAATAAATTAAGCAAATAAAAAAAGTCGGAAAATACCCACGGCATGCAATAGAACGCTTTGGCGCAACCACGGTGACCGTCGTGGCTGCGCCGCGCCATACGGCGGGCACGTCTATTGTGGTTACCCTTAGAGAAGAAAAAAAGTCTTATTCCTTTTAAAGATGAAAATTAGTGACGAGCCCCTATGTCTCCAGTTATATTACTATATAAAGTAATGAGATTAATGGTATAATTAGTGTCATTTTTTTTATCATCGGGGAATCTTTTATCAAAAGACTTTTATTAAAATTCTAGTATAAATAAAAGTGTTTATTACCATTCATAGGGTTAATTATATTTTTTGTTTGTGCATTAAAATATTAAGAAAGTGTGACCTAACAATAATTTACTAGAATTGAAATTTATTTAATTGGACCATGTATTACTGGTCAGTCAATGCGACAAAATCCAATTTACCTAATGTACAATCCAATATATTACGCCATGTGGAGGCAGTGCTAGTCGCAATAGGCGGCATTATTTTCTTGGTAGTATAATGTTTATTAAAAGACGATTAAATAAATTTTTAATTTATTTTTTCTGTTAGTGAATATTTGATTTAATAAGTTTTTTATAATCCGAATTCAAATGCTTAAAATAATTGGCGATTTCTTCGCAATTTCTTATTTTTCTATTTTGTTTTTTGATTTTTCTTCAAAAGAGAAGAAGTTTCTTATAATCGTTAGCAAATTTAGACCACTCACAATGGAAGGGTCCTTCCCTATAACGGAAGGGCCCTCGCAAAGAGCCTTTCCATTCAATGACGGACCCAGGTGGCGTCAAGTGGGGTCAGTCGACCCCACCGTCGTCCGTCTCTAGATGCCGGAAACTCTATTAAAGGATCTCCGAGATTCGGCGCAACTCCACCTTCGACTCCACGGAGCTCCGCCTTGACACCAAGAGACAGATCTCCACCGCAATTCTTCATTCTGTGCTGCAAATAAAAGAGATAGGGTATAACAATTGAAAGAATAGATGAGAGAGATGGAGAGGAAGAGGCAGGGCTCGCCGCTGTGGAAAGAACCGATGGAGAAGAAGACAGTGTTCGATATTCTAATTCTTACTTTTGTATAAAATGGGCTGAATAATTGGGCCTACTCTAAAAAGCGATGAAAGTTAAAATAGTTATAGATTAATTAAGAGTAATTATAATTATACTGTTCATTTCATTAATGATAATTTCATTATATTTTTATTTAACTTTTTTTAAAAGTATTGATAAACATCAATAAGATTAGTGTTAAAATATTTAAAGATAACATAAAAAAAGTTTAAGTTAGAAAATAAACTATTTAAAGTAAGTGTTTTATAAAAAAATAATTATTTAAATATTATACTATTTATTATTTATATTATTTTCTATTTTATTCGATCCCACGAGTTTCAATTCATGTGTTCGTCATTGTTCCCATTCCATTTCATTCCACATCATCACTATTTTATTTTAATTTTTTTAAACTTTTATATTTAATATGCTATCAAATTAAATAAATTTATATGCAAAAATATTATTCCCTCCGTCCCATAGTATATGTCACACTTTTTTTTTTAGTTTGTCCCACAAAATATGTCACATTTCCTTTTTTGGGAAAAGTTCCTCTCACATCAATGATAAAATTATATTTTCTCTCACCACTTAACACACAAAACAACATCTCCTAAAATCTCGTGCCATCTACCAAGTGTGTACCATCTTCTTTGAGACGGAGGGATTAATACGCAAATCTTCGTTGTATTATAATATTAGAAAAAACTATACAACTGATACGCTCTGATTTTGCACAAGTTTAAGGCCATTTTGTGGTCCGTTTTAAGTGTCAAAGTTGCATTACATGTCCATTATTTGCATATTTTATCTATTTTGGTATTTTGACGTGTTTTGTTAGAAATATGCAAAATAGAGCTAAAAAATGGCATAAAAATGTCAAAGTTCGGAAGCTGGAGCAGAAGGCAACCCAGCGGACCGCTGGCGAACATTCTGACTCTCTCCGATGCCCGCTGGGCATGTTCGCGCACGACAACCTCTGTTCAAACTCAATTTGCCGGCGATTCTGTAGTCCGTTAAGGGCGTGCTACATACCATTCTCTTCGTATTTGAAAGAGCTTCACTTTGGTACGTTGATTATCTCAATCGGAGTTCTCTGGAAAAAGTTATAGGCGCTCTACCAAAATCGGAATTGAAAGAAGGAAAGAAGACATTAACTTGTGAAGCCAAATCTTTTTATTAACCTATGGGGCATGAAATTCCTTAATTACTATTACTTGGAGGAAAATTTTACAAAGTTTAATTCCTTTTCAAGTCTATAGATACCTCATAGCCTAATTCATAATATTCACCGATTCATAGCCCCCAAAAGGGGAGCTTTCATGGCTCCTCCTCCAACACTAATCCTTCATCTAGATCCTCTTTTTGCCAATTAATTCCATAGCATAAATTTGAGAGTTCTTCATAGTGCAAGAGGTTGAAGAAGGAAGCAAGAGATCATTAAAGAGCTACAAGGATTCAACATTTGAGTTTTATTTGCTTTAGCACTTATGTTCATTTTGTTTTCACTACAATCTATGTTTTAGCTTATTCAATTATGTGTAACTAAACTCATAAGATTATAGGGATGTGTTAGTAACGGCCTTGGTTATACAATTCCATTTTCTATTTAATATCCGTCCATAAAAAATAGATCAGTTTTACCATTTTGAGTCGTCCACTAAAATTATACTACCAATTTCTAAATTTGAAAAATATTAAAATTTTTAATACTATTAACACAAACATTTTTTTTCTTAGTACTTTTTTCCTAGCTATCTCTCTTATTTTATCAATTACACATTAAAATTCATGTCATTATACACAACAATGTCTATTTTTAGTGGACAGAGATAGTACAATTTTTAATTAACACAATACAAAACAAATTACTAAAAATTAAAAAAATATAAACGCATTTTTCCAATCTCTCTCCATATTAATTAAAAAAAATACAATAAATAAACTTCAAGAGAACTACACTTTCCTTTTATTAATCTCTCTTGGCATAAGTAGTTTTGTTTTAAGCAAAAATATATGTCAAAATATTAGATGTACTTTATATATTTGATGCTATTTCGGTGAATTCGCCACCTTATTTAAAAAATTTATTTTTAAGTTTAACATTAAGTTTTTATCTATCCACTTCAGATGTTTTTTAAATAATATGTATATGGATTATGATATAGTGTTAGGGAGTACATTGTTTCGTGATAATACTTTTTAATGTTTTACTGTAATATTTAGTTTAGTTGTGTAAATGATCTAAATGAATTTATTAATTCAAAACAAGATTGGTTGAAACATTCAATTTTTCAAAACATTAATTAAAATTTATAATTCCAAATTTATTCAATGAAAGATCAATCGAAAAAAATAATTAGAGTGCAAATATTTGTTGTTTGAAGGAGAGATAACATTCTATGCTAGTAGTATACTTACGTGGGTGGGTGTGGGCATCATCTGTAGACACCATTTTCATTTAGTCCAACTTAAAATTATTCTTTCATTTTAATTCTTTATAATTGTCATTAACTCATTAATTTTACAAGTTACTTAAAAATCAAAATATAATTCTCTATCATTTTAAAAAGAAAAAGTAATAAAAGAAATTCATCTTTTAATTTGTAGCATTACATTAAGCATGTTGTGAAGAACAATACCAAGGTTAAATGGAGTATATATTAAAACTGAATTATTTTGACAAATTATTAATTATTACTACTTCAGTTTTTATGTGTTTTAGTTAAAATTAAATTATTACATTAGAATAGATAACTAATAGTACTCCCTCCACCAATGAATAATAAATAGTGGAAAGTAAATTCATATTAGTATTATAACAAAATAGTAAAATGCTACTCCCTCCGCCAATGTGTTTGATGTGCCACGAGTTTAAAGAAATGTAATGAAAAAAAATAGTGGAAAGTAAATTCATATTAGTATTATAATAAAATGCTAAAATTAGTGGAATGTGAGGTTTAATACAAAAAAAATAGTTAAAAAATGAGACATTTATCGGTGTACGGATAACAATGACAAAATGGAAAGATTATTAGTGGACGAAGGGAGTAGTATAATTAAAATTGAATCATTTTATATCAATATATTGTTATATTTTTACATGTATTTTATTGGCAAGTTATTTAAATACCAGGGATAGTTATTTAAAATTTTATTAGTTTCACTAAATGAAGCTAAACATAAAAAATCGTTAATAATATACAATTTAAATATCAGGAGCAGGTTTATATTATGACTTCAAAATTGATTATACATATTAATAACCTAAATAATTTTCAGTACCTCATTTTGAATTAATAAGACATAGTCATATGTTCGACTACAATTAGTATTGTTAAAACTGAACAAAATAGTTAAATTACGTAACGTAACTAAATTGTAAAGTTCAAGTTTTTTTAAATGTATGCATTGGGAAATAAATATAATAAAGAAAAAACTATCTTTTCCCCTCAAGCGATCTATTGATTTTCTGTTCTAAGTCAAAAATGGAGAATTGAGTTGAAGTCCGAATTACCAAAATTGTTGGTTAGATACAGATGCATTTTTTCTTTGAAATTACAGAAACAATACTAGTATGGAGCATTTTATATTTAAGGGTATATTAGTCTTTAAAACATTGATAATTTTTAGATACACTATCTCCATTGTGATTAGCATTAATTGTATAATATTTTATTACTTTTGTAGTTTTATGGCCGGTTGGTTGTTTAGCGTCACCCTTATTCTTAAAATAATTGGCAACTTCTTCGCAATTTCTTGTTTTTTGTTTTCTCTTCACAAAGAGAAGAAGTTTCTTGTAGTACTACTTGTCTATGCTAATGGGTCAAAGGTCATATAAAAGAAGATCATTTCTCCTCTCCCTCTCTCTCTCTTCGTGTCCTACTTGCTTTCTCTCTGCGCGATGCGTCCTAGCCTCTTCATTCTTATGATCGATTGATTGATAATTAGGTAATGATCCAGATTTCATCCCATCTTTCCATTTAAATTTCATCTTACACTTTGTATATCGATGTGGGTTTCTTTTTTTTTAGGGCAAATTTATGTTAGGGAGATTCAATATACTGAACAGAAACATAATGAATAATCTGAAAGTCGTGATAAAATCACTTTCAGATCAAATCAATTTCGGTGGTTTTATCAAAATATTTGATCGGATACAATTCAGAGAAAATCAGAACTTTCATATGTTGATTTTGAGAAATAAAAACTTAGAACCAAAAACGAGAATCGATCAGTATTTTAACAAGATGAACAGACACGATGTGTTAATTTCATAACCGAAATTAACTGTTTTTTCAAAGGTTTCCGAAATTGCAAACTAGTCCTTTGACTTTCAGAAATTACATTTACGGATGAATTTCTTACACAGCAACTTCGTTGCAAACTAGTCCTTTGACTCCGAAATTGCAAACTAGTTCTTACCCCAGCCAGGGGCTGCCGCCCCTTGGACCCCGCTACCCCCGACCCCCGTCCATCTGTTCGCCCCTAACATCATAATGAATTCAAATAAGCGTGCACTCCGCACCTGCAGACTTATATGATGTCTCATTATGATAATACTGATCAATCAAGTTAATCCAATTACACTAAAATATCCAACAATTTCATTGTTTGATGGCTTATTAGTTTCATTGATTCAATAGTAGTATATACTATTAGTTAATCTTGTTGTATGATAAAATAATTAAATTTCAGGAAAAGAGCTGAGCATTGATTTTTGTAGTAAATCAGGATAGATTCGGTCTTCTTTTTATTTAATTACTACTTATCTGGATCATGAATAGAATACAATCAAACATCCATTACTCATGCAATTCTTAGGGCTAATTTTATTGTGCATGTTCTTCTGTTCATGTTCGTTCTGAACTTTAGTTTATGATGGCTTGATGAAATGGAAATTTAGATAATTATTTTCACTAATTAGTGAATGAGTAATATTGTGTGTTGGCTTTCATTCCACAGCATATGGAGGGCGGTTCACGCTTCATGATGCTTTGGACTACCGTCGATGATAATATGTACTATCATAGTTTCGACGAGTTGGGTCTGAAGGATTGTAATGATCGAGATCTTGTATTATCCGGATTTAAAAGAAATCCGGAAGCCTTTCCGATTGATGTTGGATTTTTCTGTGTGGGTCATACCTTGTTCATGGTTGGAGGCATGACGGAATATTTGGAACCAACAAACGGATTGTGGTCTGCACTGCCACCACCTTATGGTTCTTTTAGTGAGTCTTGGACTGTTTGCCCCGCTACTATGAAGGTAAAGCGATCCGTCCCCATTCTAGTCCAGTTGCATGATGGCAGGATATTCATTTGCGGAGGCACTAATGAACAAGAAGGTTGGGCTGAGATCTACGACCCAAAGAAAGGCGAGTTTGAGGGTAGGAACTTGCCTCGCATGGAATATCCTGCCATCCCGTTGAGGGATGACAGGATATTCATCCGCGGGGGCATTTGTGAACGAGAAGGTTGGGCTGAGATCTACGACTCGGATAATGGCGAGTTCGATTGTCCCCATCCAATCTCTTGCTTTCAGTGGACCGACCAAGTCGTTATGGTATACTATCACCACTTGCTCTACAGCAAAAGGAAATTTCATAAACCATGTCAACCATCTCTCCTCTCTTACAACATTGCTGCACAACAATGGGAAATTTTTGCGGACAACCTCCCTCCACCATTATATGACTCTGGAAAGAGGAACCTGGTCTATGTGGGGGGCAACATTCTATTCATTATCGACTTTGCATGTACTTGGTTCGTCTATGATCTGTCCTCCAAAAAGGAGGCAGGGGAAGTGTTGGTGAAGGGGAAGCCTAGGGGTGAGCGTGTGCCAGTGAAGGGAGCTTTCTATGCCGGCAACAAAGATATTAAAAGTACTAGTTGGGTCTTGTACGTATTCATGCCTATGCCCGATAACAACTGTGATCTTGGATATGCCAAGGTCGAAGTCGTCCAAGGCAAGGGCGGGGATTACTTTGCTACATTTCAAATCAGGGGTGTCCTGAAAGTCGGTCCCTTTTATGAGATTTATATGTAAGTCCGTTGATTTGAATTGATTTTGGAATTTCTTGGTAATTATGTCCTGAAATGGTAGCATGCTCATTTTTGTACACAGCTTTGCTGAGAACGACAAGAAAGGGAAAAGGAGTATCTTGTTTTCTCTCTCTCTATCAGAGAAAAAGGTTCAGCTGAAGGTAAAACGTTACCATCTTATGCCTTTGACTGTCTTAGGTTGTGAGAGTATCTTGTCTTCTAGTAACTTGACATGAGTGTTATCCGCCAGTGTGAAGAAGTAAGATTATTTTTTTTATATGCTTGTGGAACATTTCTTGCGGTCGCTGAGTCTCAGTAAACTTGCGTTTATAGTTCATGCTGAAGAAGTATGGCTACTTAATTTTTGTTTCTTTGTCATTCTCAGTTCCGTTTTCGGAATGTTCAGTTAGTTATTGTGCTTTGATTTCACAGGTTGATATGGCAGCTCTGGAAAGCACGAGTGGTGAAAATCTTAAAGCTAAGGGAATTTCAATGGTGATTATTTCCTATTAAGCTTTTCTTATTGGTTTACACTTTCTTATGTAGCCGTAACTATATAAATGAGATTACATGTTCTGTCTAGACGCCATTCATGAAAAATAGGGGTTGCAACAACTAGAGCGACAGTAAAAGCTAAATGACTTTGTAAATCAAGAGTTTCGAAGCCATAGACTTTTGAAATTAAAAAAACTCAATTCAAATGGACGGTGAGAATCTCTCTTGAGCGTCACGATCATATACATCTTGTAATCAATCCCTTTTCAGTTGATGTTGACTACATATGCTTGGAAAGATATTTGTTTGGGTAAAAACATGTCGAGGCTTCTAATCTTCTGCATTCTGAGACGTGGGTCTGTACAAATATGTCTTAAAATTATATAATAATAATAATAATTTATTATTAATTAAAACTTGTATCAGGAACCTTCTTTCTAAAATCGAATTTTTCTAAATTAACTAGCCTTATTTGTTTATATGTTATTTTATGGGAATTGCAGAATATATGATTGAATTAGATTCATTCAATCATTAATTGAAATATGGAAAATAAGGAAAATCGAATGTAGCATATCCAAAATTAGATTTCTTACTATCAAAATTTTAATTAAGAACTATTTAAATGTAAGAACTATTGGCGTCACAACCTTCATCATAGCATCGTGTTTTTGTTTGTATGTTAGTATGTTTGTTTAATTGGGTTTCTATTTCGATTCTGAATTGCAGAGAGGTGTTCATCATCTTCTTAAATATAACTTGAATTACTACTTGTTTGGATAATTATATCATTAGAATCGACATTCATGCTATTCTTAGGGCTAATTTCATTGATTCAATAGAAGACAATAGTATTAGTTAATCTTGTTGTATGACAAAAGAAATAAATTTCAGGAGCAAAAAGTGAGTGTATTAGCTGACAAATACAAGGGTGATGAGTTGAGCAGCATAGTCTATGGAGGGCTGCTTGAGTGGGACCAACCGCTCCACCGCTTGCGGATTGAATTTCAAGCTCTAGTAGCTGTAAACTCAATTACCTACGCATATTACACACTCTTGTTATGTTCTTAGTCAATTTAACTTTTGTTGTGACATTTTGATTCTAGGGGTTTGTCATGAAGCTAATGAATCGAAAAGAAACGGTAATTGATTTATGATGGTTTGATGAAATGGAATTACTACTCTTTGGTGGCTTTGTTTTGGAATGAGTAATATTTTGTGTTGGTTTTCATTCCGCAGGGCGGTCAACGCTTTAGGATGCTTTGGACTACTGTCGATGATAATATGTACTATCATAGTTTCAACGAGTTGGGTCTGAAGGATTGTAATGATCGAGATCTTGTCTTATCCGGATTTAAAAGAAATCCGGAAGCCTTTCCGATTGATTTTGGATTTTTCTGTGTGGGTGATGCCTTGTTCATGGTTGGAGGCATGACGGAATATTTGCAACCAACAAACGGATTGTGGTCTGCGCTGCCACCACCTGATGGTTCTTTTAGTGAGTCTTGGACTCTTTGCCCCGTTACTATGAAGGTAAAGCGATCCCTCCCCATTCTAGTCCCGTTGCCTGATGGCAGGATATTCATCTGCGGAGGCACTAATGAACGAGAAGGTTGGGCTGAGATCTACGACCCAAAGAAAGGCGAGTTTGAGGGTAGAAACTTGCCTCGCATGGAATATCCTGCCACCCCGTTGAGGGATGACAGGATATTCATCCGCGGGGGCATTTGTGAACAAGAAGGTTGGGATGACATCTACAACTCGGATAATGGCGAGTTCGATTGTCCCCATCCAATCTCTTGCTTTCAGTGGACCGACCAAGTTGTTATGGTATACTATCACCACTTGCTCTACACCAAAAGGAAATTTCACAAACCATGTCAACCATCTCTCATCTCTTACAACATTGCTCAACAACAATGGGAATATTTTGCGGACAACCTCCCTCCACCATTATATGACTCTGGAGAGAGGAACCTGGTCTATGTGGGGGGTGACATTCTATTCATTATCGACTTTGCATGTACTTGGTTCGTCTATGATCTGTCCTCCAAAAAGGAGGCAGGGGAAGTGTTGGTGAAGGGGAAGCCTAGGGGTGAGCGTGTGCCAGTGAAGGGAGCTTTCTATGCCGGCAACAAAGATATTAAAAGTACTAGTTGGGTCTTGTACGTATTCATGCCTATGCCCGATAACAACTGTGATCTTGGATATGCCAAGGTCGAAGTCATCCAAGGCAAGGGCGGGGATTACTTTGCTACATTTCAAATCAGGGGTGTCCTGAAAGTCGGTCCCTTTTATGAGATTTATATGTAAGTCCGTTGATTTGAATTGATTTTGGTAATTACTTATGCCCGCAAATGTGACATGCTCATTTCTGTATGCAGATTTGCCGACAAGGACAAGAAAGGGAAAGAGAAGATAGAGATGATAGACAAGTGAATGGAAAATTATGTTGAATATTACTCATTCATCGCATTCCATTTTCCTTTGTACAGTTTGTTGTAGCAATACAGGTTGTAATATTTGTGATTTAGGTTGAAGGCAATGAATTTGGAGCATGTTCTTGAATTAAGTTTGGTGAAATTGAAAATCTTGTTCCTTTTTTTTGGTGAGTTATAACAAATGGGATTGTCTTAAACAGGATATGGAATAGAGGATCTCGTGGTGTTTTTTACAATCCAAAATTGACTGTGTTAGTGTGAGAAAAAATTCCCTTGCTATACCAAATACCAAAGTGGCAAAGTGACGTGGTATGTCTTACTAATGAAATTTTTACATGTGGAAACATATAAAGTCTCAATTCCTACTACATTCCAACTAGATGCATAAATTATGGAAATACATTAAATTTCTCTATAGAAAAAGGTATTATTGTAAATTATGGAAACTATGCCAATTTGGATAATCATATATATTCATAAAATATATAGATATATACTTGATAATAAAATGAATAATCATCAAAAGTCGAGTGAGTGTTAAAATAATATTACACCCCATTTAAGATTTGATGAAATTTTTTGGGTTTGTATATATACATATATACAAAAATCTACACAAATAAAAAACAATAATTAAATTTTATTAGCATTGAATACTTAAAATTAAATCGTCTATAAAAATAACTATATAATGCAATTCTTTGTTATTTTAGTATTGCACAATAACTATATAAATGAATATTTGTTATGTTAAAATATAAAAAAGTTAATAATAATAAGATGATCTGAATTTCACTACTTTAAATCATACTCGATGTATCATGTCAAAACTTCATAAAATATATAATAGTAGATGATTGCCGTAGGAAATAGTCATTATACTCAAAATTGTAAAAAACAATTAAAATTATTAAGACTGACTCAATGTAAATATATGCTGTCCCAATTAAATTTAAAATAATGAACAGATGGAGTTCCTCATGCGTTATATATGGTCCATCTATCAAATATGGAATCTGAAAAAAAAAAATTCTTATAATTTCATAGTTTACTTATATAGTTTATCTAGTTGGAAGTGAGATCTTAAATGCTTTTATTTGTCAAAATTTTATTAGTAAGACATACCATAACATATTGTCACTTTGGTATATCATGACTAGGGAATTTTTTCTCGTGTTAGTGTACGCTTATTTGTGCATCCGAATCTATTTTATGAAACATCATGTTTTTGTGATGCTTGTGCAGATGATGGAAAGAGGCATTGCTCCAAATCATCATACATGGACTTTGTTGATTAGGGTTGCTATAGAAGGGAGGAAGTCTGAGAATAGATTATTGCAGAATATATGACTAAATTAGATTTATTGATTCATTAATTGAATTCTGCAAGATAATGTTTTTAAGGAAAATCGAATATTTATCAAATTTAAACTTTCCTTATTTTCAAAATTTTAATGAAATAACGCAAATTCGTTTATAAATATCGTTTTTTTTTTTGTATGTTTGTTTGTAGGGATGTCAATCTAACCCAAAACTCACGGGTCGACCCGAATTACCCGGTAAAATCATAGTGTTACCACGGGGCTACACGGGCTAACCCGTATGGGTCGGCGGGTTATGCGGACTGGCCCGAGTGGGTTGCGGTTAGCCCACGGGTTGAGCATTTAATATAAAAATATAATTAAAATTTTGGATTATATACTTATATAAAGTATATTTGGTAATATTAATATTAAATACAACATTGATATGAAGAATATATGGTAATTATGTCTTCTCTTTCAAATTGAAAGTTAGAGTTATATGAAATGTATGATTTCCATTTAATTGTAGTCAGATTAATGTGTGCTATTAATTAAACGATATGTTTATCTATTTTGTTTCAATTTTCAATTGCTATTATTTTCTTTCTCTTGATCACTTTGATTATACTTTACTATTTGCGACAATCTGCTTTTTAATAATTTAGAATATTGGATTGGATAGAAAGTAACATATAAGATTACTATTGACCCGAATAGCCCGTGGGTTAGCTCGAAACCTGAAGATTTAGGGTTAGGGCCGAAAATTTTTAACCCGAAAAATTCACAGCCCGAATAACCCTCACCCAAATAGCCTGACAACCCGAGTGGATTGGCCCGAACCTGAGTGGGTTAGCCCAATTGACATCCATATTTGTTTGATTGCTTCGAATTTCGATTGTTGATTGCTTTGAATTTCAGGATCAGTAAGGCAAATGAGTGAGAGTTATGAAGAAGAGCTGCTTGCTCTCAACCACCAGCTCGAGCTCTTGCAAGCTCGAAAAGTAAATTCAATTACGTAATTCAATTCGATTTAACTTTTGTTGCTATATATTTTTATTTCAATTTAACTTTTTTTGCGATATTTTGTCATTCTAATCCATTGTTTGGTGGCTTAGATAGATATTTATCTTCAATGAATAATATTTTGTGTTGGTTTTCATTTAGAAGCATATGGAGGAGGGTGGTTTACGCTTCACCAGTGCTTTGGTCTACCTTCGATGGTACTATGCACTATCTTAGATTCGACGAGTTGGGTCTGAAGGATCGTAGCGATGGAGATCTTGTAATATCCGGATTTAAAAGAAATCAGGAAACCATTCCGATTTGTATTGGATTTTTCTGTGTGGGTGAAGCTTTGTACATGGTTGGGGGCCAGAGTTGTACTAAATTTAATGATATTCTAAAACCAATAAAATGTTTGTGGTCTGCACTGCCACCACCTGATGGTTCGTTAAGTGAGTCTTGGACTCTTTGCCCCGCTACTATGAAGTTAGAGCGGGACATCCCCATGCTAGCCCCGTTACATGATGGCAGGATATTCATCTGTGGGGGCACAAGTGAACGAGAAGGCTGGGCAGACATCTACGACCCGGAGAAAGGGGAATTTAATAGTAAGAACTTTACTGTGTCTGTGGGGTGTGTCCCCATCCAATCTCTTGCTTTCAGTAGACCGACCAAGTTGTTATGGTATACTATCACTACTGGATGTACGGTGAAGGATTATACCAACGTTGTAAACCATCTCTCCTCTCGTACAACATTGTTGAAGACAAATGGGATGAATTTGAGGACAACATCCCTCCACCATTATATGACATGGGAAACAGGAACCTCGTCTATGTGGGGGGAAACATTCTATTCATTATCGACTATGCATGTATTTGGTTTGTCTACGATCTATCCTCCAGAAAGGAGGTGGGGGAAGTGTGCGTGAAGGCGAGGCCTAGGGGTGAGCGTGTGCCAGTGAAAAGAGCTGTCTATGCCGGCAACAAGGATATTAGAAGTAGTAGATGGGTCATCTACATATTCATGCGGGCGGGTGATGATAACTACTGTGATCAAGAATATGCCAAGGTCGAAGTCGTCCAAGGAAAGGGCGGGGATTACACTGCTAAAGTCCAAATGAAGGGTGTCCTGAAACTCGGTCCCTATGATGACATTTATATGTAAGCCTCATGTTGATTTGAATTGATTTTGGAATTTCTTGATCCTTTTTTTATTTTGACATGCTCATTTTTGTATGCAGCTATGCAGAGAAGGACAGGAAAGGGAAAGAGAAGACAAGTGAATGAAAGATTATATATTGAAATCTCATTAATTGCATTCCATTTTCCCTTTTTGTAGGATTATATATTGAAATCTCATATATTTTTTTTGGCACATTGTAGCAATACAAGTTGTTATTTTAGATTGACAAGTTATTGTAGCAATACAAGTTGTTATTTTAGATTGACAAGTTATTGTTACGTACTTATGCTCCCTTTGAATATGAATCTATTAAGATATTTAAAAATGACATGTAAACAAATTTAATATTTTTAAAATTAAAGTATGTAATAAAACAAAAAAGTGAACACTAACAAGCCGTCTTAGCTCAGCTGGTAGAGCGCGTGGCTTTTAACCACGTGGTCGTGGGTTCGATTCCCACAGACGGCGATCATTCATTTATTATTATTATAATTATTTTTTTATTATTAATATGTCGAAATTTAAATTTAAGAATTTATTTTTGTTTAGTTCTATCACATGATTCACATCTTTTATTTATGGTGAGTGTCCGAATTTGAAACATATTTTCTCCAAGCATCAAATGCTCTTACAAAAATGGTCTCTAAAATCTCTTCTGTTGAGCTGCCGAAGCAATGCATCCATCTCCAAACTCCACGCATTGATGATCACATCAGGTTTATCCATCAACCCTCCGCAACTAATAGCAGCCTACGCTCGAACCGGCGCCATTCACATTGCCCACAAACTGTTCGACAATTTGCCAACCCGAGCCGTGGATTCTTGGAACGCCCTCATCATCGCCCATTCCCGCCTCAACACTCCATCTCAAGTCATCTCCCTCTACAGAGAGATGATCTCGTCGAGAATCCGGCCGGACAGCTCGACTTTCACGGTGGCCATCAAGGCCTGCACCACCTCACTGGACTTGGAATCGGGCCGAGAAATTTGGAGAGACGCCGTGGAATGCGGATACGGGGGCGATGTCTTCGTGGCCTCGTCCGTGCTGAATCTGTTTGTCAAGTGCGGGGAGATGGACGAGGCGATGAGGGTGTTTGATGGGATGGGGAGACGGGACGTTGTGTCGTGGAGCACGGTGATCGCGGGCTTGGCGAGGAGCGGTCGGGCGGGGGAGGCGCTGGAGGTGTATCGGAGGATGCGGGAGGACGGGTTGGAAGGGGACGGAGTGGTGATGCTCGGGTTGATACAGGCGTGTGCTAGCGTTGGGGATTTGAGAATTGCTACTTCTGTTCATGGATATTTGGTTTGTAGATTGTTTTGTGTTGATGATGTTGTTGTTGAGACTAGTCTTGTAGATATGTATGCCAAGATTGGGAGATTGGATTTAGCTTTGATCATTTTTAGGAGGATGAGATTAAGAAATGTGGTTTCTTGGAGTGCTTTGATCTCTGGTTATGCAAGAAATGGGAATCCTGGTGATGCTCTGATGCTTCTTGTTGAGATGCAGAGTCACGGGTTCGAGCCCGACTCGGCCTCGCTCGTGGGCGCGCTTCTCGCGTGCTCCGACCTCGGTTTCTCGAGGCCGGGGTTGGAGATCCACGGATTCGTCGTCCGGAGAGGGCTCCAGACGGATCGCGCCGTGGAAACCGCGCTCGTCGACACGTACGCGAAGTGCGGCTCGTTGCCCCGCGCCCGGGCGCTCTTTGAGAAGGCGCGTGCTCGCGACGGGATCCTCTACAACGCTATGATCGCGGGCTACGGGATCCACGGGCGAGGGGAGGAGGCGCTCTCGGTCTTCCGCCGGATGGTTGTGGCGCGGACGAGGCCGGATCATGCGACATTCGCGTCGCTTCTCTCAGCCCTGAGCCACTCCGGGATGGTCGACGAGGGGCGGTACTGGTTCGACGCCATGATCAGGGACTACAAGGTGGAGCCAATGGAGAAGCATTATGTTAGCTTGGTTGATCTTCTGGCTCGAGGCGGGAGAGTCGAGGAAGCTCGGGGTTTGGTTGAGGACACGGGATGCGAACCCGGGATCGCGGTCTGGGTTGCTCTTCTGTCTGGCTGTCTCAACCATAACAAGATTTTGGTGGGAGAATTTGCAGCCAAGAAAGTTCTAGAACTGAAACCAAATTGCCCTGGGATTTACACCCTTGTTTCAAACTTCTTTGCTGCAGCAAAGAATTGGGAAGAAGTATCTACGGTGAGGCGAGCGATGAGAGCTGCCGGGATGAAGAAGGTTCCGGGATACAGCGTGGCGGAAGTTTCTGGAAAGCTCCATGCTTTTCGGGTTGAGGACAAGAGCCACCCTGAGTATGAGCAGATTTTGGGGATTCTTGAGGAGATGGAGCCTAAGATGAGGGCTTTGGGGTATGTTCCGAAGACGGAGGCAGTGCTGCACCGCGTCGAGGATGAGGAGGTGAAGGTGAAGATGCTGCGTAACCACAGCGAGAGGCTGGCTATTGCGTTCGGGATTCTGAAGACTAGGCCGGGGACGAGGCTGTTGATCACGAAGAACCTGAGAGTCTGCGGGGATTGCCATGAGGCGATCAAGTTCATGTCGATTGTAGCGGAGAGAGAAATCGTTGTGAGGGATGCGAAGAGATTTCATCATTTCAAGAACAGTAGCTGTTCTTGTAGTGACTACTGGTAGCGATGATTCGAGGAAGATGAAGACGACAGAAGTAAATAGCTCATCACTTCAAGAATGCTCGTCTCATTTTACTTTTACTATACATGGTAAAGAGACGTCACATTCCATTAACTCATTATTTTCACATTTCGTCATAAAATTAATATAAAGGTGGGACCCACATTGGACAAACTTTTTTCAGCAACTTTCCTTCACTTCACATTTCTTAAAACTCGGGTTGCGAACAACCACGGGGTCGGCCAACATGTGGGACGAAGATCGTGTGCCCTATAAGAGGCACTGCCCGCACGAGAAGGACTCTCAAGCAACGAGGAGGTCCGGAAGGGGTGCGGAGCGCACCAGTGGCCGCGCTGGCCGCTTTGCTTAATTTTGTACGCTTAACGCCCTCCGTCAGCCGTAAGTGGGCAGACATTGCAGGACGACGCCCGGAGGATAGTCCGCTGTAGTCAGCTTCTCCTTGGAGGGGAAGTATAAGGAGTTCACCTTCCTGGAGTGCTTCTTGTTGCCGAAGGACTCGGAGAAGTTCCGGGCGGTTGCGACGCTGGTGGACGCTGAAGCGCGACTTAACTATAGCGGCGACTCCAGCGGCAGCAGCGGCGGATCCCACGACCTCCCCCCGGGATGCTGAGGAGTTTCCATCCCCTCCTTCATTTACCGGTCGCCCCCTGCCCGATTGGACAGCGGGCGCAGCGGGCTGCGAGGGGCGGATCCCCCCCTAAGAGGTTTCTTTACGAGATGCTCGAGAGCATGCGTGCTGATTTAGAGATCGCGAGGTCACGGCTGGGGGGTTCCGACGTGGGCTCGGATACCACCATTGGCGGCGGCAGGCGGCGGAGACGGCGGCGGCGACTTGAGGAGGGCGACGGCGACGGCGATGAGGAGTAGAGAAAGTGGCGGGGCTCGGGTGTTGAAGCCCTTTTTTTAAAAAAAAAATCATGTACTTCTTTTTTTAAATCTTTGTACTTTTTTTTTAATGGAATGGATTATTTTTCCCGTATATGTGTCGTAAATTTAATTCCGTATATCGCAATTTTAATTCCGTAAATGTAGTATATTTTGAATTGTTTTTATTGCGGCTGGCCTATGGGCGGCTTAAATCTGACGTGGCAGGTGGTTTGTTTAGTGTTGCTGACGTGGCAGAGGAGAGAATGGCTGGCCTATGGCTGACCTATTAACCATTGCGGATGCTCTTAAGGTTAGATAAATGTCAAAACTCAAATAAACTGGATTATAACTTAGATCAAAATCAAAAGTCTAACAACAGCATTCACAGCTGAAATCTCTGAAACTGACAGAATAATAGGTGAACACATTTGGTGCCCTGCTAACGTCCTCTCCTCCGATCATCCCATGCCACCGCGAATCAACGATCATTTCGTTGCTGAATCAAATTTCAACATTCGAATCTCACCAGCAATCGCCTCATCTTCTGTAGCCGAGAGCCTGGTTCTGGAGATTTTGGTTGTCTTCCAAAAGTCTGTCGTATTCCAGCAGTAGATCCGCTGCTTGTTTCTGGAGTGCAGCAACGTGACCTTCTGCTGTTTCGACTTTCTTGTCCTTTTCAGCCGACTCCAGCTTGAGCTTATTCAAATCCTCAGTCAAACTCGAAACCTCCTTTTTCAGCTTCTTGACTTCAGCAGAAGCTTTTTCTTCCTTCGCCTTCAGCTGAAGCTTCTCTTTCTCAAGATTCTCGACTTCTTGCTTTGAAGCACCGGTGTTGCTCCTTACTTTGATTAGTTTTTGTATGTAATGATGCATTCGATCGATCAAGAATCCGAGGAACAGAGAAAAGCCTGTGAGATCATACACAGTCATTACAATCTCAGATGAAAATGACACAATTCAATCTCATCATTCATGTCAGTAAAAACGGAACAGAGGTGATTGCAAATGCAATACCGGTTGGATAAGAATGCTAACACTAAATCACACACAAACGAATAGAGGCGACTGCAAATACAACTTTTGTATACAATGATGCATATCAGTCAAGAACCCGAGAAACGGAGAAAATAATTCAGATGAAAAATGACACAATTCAATCTCATCATTCCTCCCTTCCCCTCTCTCCTTCATATATCAGTAAAAACGAAACAGGGACGACTGCAAATGCAATGCCGGTTGGATAAGACTGTCGTTGATTTAGGGAAAATGAGAACAAGGATAAAACTGAATCACCCACCAAAAAACTGGAAATCATGTGATTAAGCCCTAAACCCTCACAAGAAGATAAACAAAAACGTAAAAATCTAATCTTTCACAACAAAATCAACACTAAATCACACACACAAACTGGAAATCATGTGATTATACCCTAAACCCTTGCATGAAGATAAAAAAATTGTGAAAATCGAATCTTTCACCGGAAAATCATAAATATCATTACTTAAGCAACATACTAACAAAAACATAAGCATCAACAATAACTTTTAATGTACGATCCATTTATATTCTTTCTAAAACATAAGCATCAGCGACAGCAAATGCAATGCCGGGTTGCATAAGATCATCGTTGTGGGGAAAATGAGAACAGGAATAACACTAAATCACACACAAACGAACTGGAAATCATGTGAATAAGCCATAAACCCTCACAAGAAGATAGAAAAAAAATGTAAAAATGTAATCTTTCACCACAAAATTTCACATCCTCCCATTATTTGACTGCTCCAGCCCTTTCTCATCACATCATTCTTAAGCAACAAACTAACAAAAACATAAGCATCAACAAGAACTCTTTATGTAGCATCCACTTATATTCTTTTCTAGACAACCACAGCAAACACAAATCCTATCATTTTACTGCATCATACAACTAACATAGACATCAGCCAAACAAAAGGATACATGAATCAAGAGCCAAAATCCGTGAAGCAACCAATAATGCCAGTTGGATAAGATCATCGTTGATTTAGGGAAAATTAGAACAAGGATAACATTGAATCACACACAAACAAACTGAAATTAAGGTGATTAAGCCCTCACAAGAAGATAATGTGAAAAAATCAAATCTTTCACCAAACAATTTCGCTTCCTCCCATTCTTTGCCTCTTCCAACTCATTCTCATCACATCAATACTAACAAACAAAACATAAGCATCAACAAGAAAGCATGATCCATGAAGCAATTTCAGCAAACATAAACCCCATCATTTTACTACATCATACAACTAACATAGACATGAACCAACCAATACAAAATTGAAAAGGACACATGAATCAAGAGCTAAAACAAGAAAACATGATCCATGAATCACCCAACAATGCAAGAACCATACCCATGAGAGTTGCCTCAAGCAAGTTTGTCCTCCAAATAACTTGATCCATTGGCGTCATAGTGCCATGTTTGGTGCCCTTGTTCTGAATCTTGAGAATGCTATACAAATCAGACAGCAAAATGGCAAAGATAGTTCCAGCAATGGTTAGAACTGTAGCCCTCCTCATCTTCACTTGATCCAAACCCTTTATCACAAGCTCCCTCAACGGACCAATCTTCACCATTAAAAGGAATGCAACCAAACCCTCCGCGCACACAACCAGAAAGAACAAAGGAATCATCTTTGCAACAACACAATCTCAACTGTCCTACAAAACTAAACCAAGTTTCAATTTTTTTTACTGGGGCTCAGTTTTCATGGGAATTAAGGAAACCCCACACCTTTTTCAGGTTAATTTTCTCAAGAAATGTGCAAGCTAAAAAAAGGGCGGAGAGCAAATCGTTTTTCTTGATTAATGAAAAAAATCAAATCTTTGAAGCAGTTGCTATAAGAGAGGAGAATCTTGAAATCCTATTTATCCTCTCCTTTCAAGAAAGTAAAACCCCAATTCTCTTTCAGTAGAATGAATGCAAAGGGTTTGTTAAAAGGCCACAGATCTGTGAAAAAAAAATAGCTGCAGAGCTAAACAGTGCACAATTTGAAAACTCCTCTCCCCTCTTGGTTATTTTTCCATTATCTAGATTAAAGGTTTGTTCTTTTTGGGATTAGTGGGATGGCATTGCTTTACAGGGCGGAAAAAGACGATCAAATAAAGCAGAGTGAATTGAGATGAGGTGTGTGCTTAAATCAGTCAAAAACATTTATGATGGTGAGATGAGTATTTTTTGAGAGCATGAATCATGATTTTGAATAGAAGTGAAGTGGAAGCATTCAATTCTTCAAATTTAGGAGTCAATCCTAAATTTTACAGTGTTCTATTTTAGGATTCAGTCTCAAGTAATTGACTCATGTCGTCAAATAATTTAATTTAGTTTTATTCGAATCTTTAGAATTTGTATCAATTCTATCACAACCTTATTTAAAATTACTCCTATTTATTTAATTTACTTGTATCAATTTTATTATTGAATTTCACTCCAACGATTGAACTATATATAACATATAAGATGATGTTATTTAAGAACACTTGTCTAAATATTGATTGTTAATATCAATACATTTTGGAAAGATGATAAAACTGATAAACGAATTTTTTTTTTTTTAGATTGCGATAAGATTGATAAAATCAATGACTATAATAATTCAATTATTAACCAAATAATAAAGATGTCATTTTTTAGGGAATATAATGTAAGGATGTATAGGTTAAATTGGTTTTGAAATAGGCTATATGCTAAAATGTGGTATGAATTTAATGCTCATAATTTTTGGTAAAGAGAACGCCAACCATACCATAATGTCATATTCATCTAACAATTATTAAGTGGTAGTATTTAATATTTATACATGTAGAATTCTGACCTGTAAATTTTCTGTATAAAAATATGAATGACAGATCTTATGGCCCAATAGAATTGGTCTATATTATTTAAATGGGCCTCACCTTAGTGTCAGGCACGGTAATACTATTTGTTATTCTTTCAATATCATTTGACTATGTCATTAATTTTTTTCGCTCTTGCCAAAAACAATAGATACATGTTGCTATATTCAATCTATAAAATTTAAAAGAAGGTACAAAAATAATTAAATATTCCTCACAAAATCACCAACATTAAGTTGTTGATCAACATTGTTATGGTTAGTGATTTTGAATTTAAGATTGACTATCGATATAAATTAGAGACGTAATTATGCTGATTTTTTTTTGGAAAAGTGACTAAATTTGGAGCAAAGGAAAACGTCATTTAGTTGAAGACATAATTGTCTATTACCTTATTTTTTTGAGACACTTTCATCAGTGTCCTTTAATTGTAGTTGTAAGACAAAAATGATTATACTTTTTACAAATGTAGGTAATGTGTTTAGTAACATACGTTAACATTCTTAATTAAATAAGAAAATGTCTTCAACCAATTTCTAAGTGTTAAATGACTCGAATAATTAATTAAATAAAAAAAATATCCCTTGCCATTTTTTAGGTTTCTACGGGACAATGACAAGAATAAAAGATATAGCATTCGACAAATATTTTAATGAATTTCATGAGTAGAATGATTGAGGGTATAAAAATTAAGGCAAGTGAGGACTTGGTCAATATGGTTAGTGCTAGAGAATAGTCAACGGTTCTTCTTATTAAGATATCAATTCATTGCGTGCTATTTAGTGTATTGGTTTAATACAAAGACTCAATTTTTATTGAATTCTTGAAACCTAACTTTGATTTTCTCCTCTGCAGCTTCTGGGCTGTGATTCTTTTGAATCTGAAGAAAAATGGCAGTGAGTTTCAATTTCACTCTCTCATACTTGTTGTTTTCGTTCTTTTTCTAGTTCTGTTTATGGAAATATCAAGATTTCATGTGTGTGCATTTATCGCGTGTATCGAAATAGTAATAAATGCATAACATGAAATCTTGATAATATTTCATGTTACGTGTATTAAATGACATAATACTGATTATTCATAATTATTGTTTGTAGAAGCAAAGGGCGAATGTGCCAAAATTTGGCAACTGGGAAAACGAACAAAACGATGTTTCTTACACAGTTTACTTCGACGGTGCAAGAAAAAATAAGGGAGGAAAGATGATAAACCCAAACGATCCCGAAGAGAATCCGGAGATGTTTGTTCATCTAGAACCTTCGTCTCTTGTTGCCACCACTCCTCCTTCTCCTCCCCCAAAATCGAGAGCTAGGCTAGAGAAGCCATTTGGGAGGCGGACTATTAGACCTGCCCCCGAGCAAAGAGATGGTGATGTTAGGAAATTCAATACTTCTTCGGGTAAGAATGAATCAAATTATGTTGGTCATGGTAGCGGCCAAAGGTATAGTAGCTCTACACGACCTAGTACTGCAAGCTCGGAGTCTAGCTTTGAGCATTCGCCTCTCCACCCTCGAGCTATGAGGCGAGGCAGCGAATCTCCGACTTGGGAAGGTTCTAGAAGCCCAGATAGTGGCCATGGCACACCTTCTAGGTCACATTTGAAGCCAACTCGTTCGGATGAAGTTGTAAGACTTCATTTCCCTTACATATTTCATTAATTTTCAATCTAGTACTATATTTTTTTTCGTATGCCAGTCTATCAATTTTGCACGTTAACTTAAGTAGATAAAAATAAGATGGTCTGGCCAACCATATATTTAGATCTCTAGATTAATAAATTATCTAAGTGTATGATCTCATATATCGCATGTATTGGAACGAAGGCGATAAAGAACAAAGACAAAGGAAAAGCTCAGGGTGCGTTGCCTCAAGTGACCGAAGCAGGAATTCAGGACGCGAACAAAGGCATGATGTATGATGTGTTGTTTAAGGCCTATACCAAAGACACAAGTACTATGAATCCGCAACAGCTAGAAGTACACTGGAAGATGATTGGAAAACTCCAGAAAGAATTGGATATTATCTAGGAGTTTAATTACGTATTCTTGATATTTTAATATTATGTAACTTTGTCATTTTTAAGATTTTGATCATGTCAATGCAACAAAAACAATTGTTTATAATAATGTCGTTGTTTGCATTATAAGAATGTAATTTGTCTGTAAATACACAAAATTTAGTGATTTTCTTGAATTTAATCCAAATTTTTTAGATGTTTTATTAAAACTTAATATGATTGCATCTAATCTTAACATCAGTGTTAACAAATCGTGATTCTGCTACAATAAATATTGTAAAATACCGTATCAACAACAATTTGATCGACAAAAATCATAAATATCTGAATGCATGATCTCTGTTAAAATTTATGCTTCATTCTAGATATTACACTTTGTCTAAACCATATAATTAAAAAAAGTCGTTCTATAGAAAAAATTTCAATCAGTCCAATTTACAAAAGAGCTAAATTTGATGTATTAAAAAAAATTGATCGAAATTATACAATTTGAGAAAAATTAGAAATTTCGTGCAGTTGGATTAAAAAAATAGTTTATGATCAAAATCAGAAAATATTACTATTCATTCGACCTCGAATATAGTCAAAATAGAATGTTTCAATTCACTCCTCTCAGTAAAACGCCAAATTAAACTACAAAGATGCATATGCATTATAGAAAGTTAAAATATATTTATCAAGTTGATTAATATATGTATAGGCCTTTGACATGGGCTAGTCCTAAAATTCCATGAAATTTATACTTATAAATTTTAATAAGATGACCCACTCCCATCTCATCTTTATCTAACAATATTTAAATAGTTTTTCTACATATATAATTCTGACTAGGGGTGGGTAGGTAAGGTATACTTTACCGAAATCATCATACCGTATACCTTACCGTAAATACGGTATGCGAAAAAGTCATACCTTTACCTTATCAAAGTTTTCGGTATACCTTATTTTCGGTATGACGAATTTCCATACCGATACCATACCTCATTTTCGGTATACCGTACTGAAGTTCGGTATACCTTACTTTTGCGGTATACCTAACTTTCAACATCAATTAAAATAGAAAATTAGAGTATTTAGAATATTATTTATATTTTATAATTTTAAAAATAAATTAAATATAATTTATTCATAATTATATTTATATTTCACAATAGATTTTATAATTTAAAAATATATAAAATATATTTTATATATAATTATGTTTATATTTTTGTGGTATATACCTTAGTTTACGGTATATACCTTAATTTACGGTATATACCGAATATCGGTATGCAGCGGTATAGCGCGGTATTTGAAAATTCATACCGTTACCTTATCGGAATCTTTCGGTAAGGTATTATACCGTACCGAAAGTCACGGTATACTGAAAATTCGATATTTTTGGTATTTTTTCGGTATGATAAGACCGGTATTTCGGTATTTCGGTATTTTTCCCCAGTCCTAATTCTGACTTGTATTTTTATGCATGTGCTATCTTATAGCCCAATAGAATTGGTCTATGACTCTATATATACGAGTATTATTTAAATAGGCTAGACCTTAGTGGCAAGCATGGCATTTTTTGTTTATTCCTTCAATAGCTAATTTCAATATCATTTGACCATATCATTAAATTTAATTCTCTAGGCAATAAACTATAGAGACATGTTGCTATATTCAAAATACACTATTTGAAAGAAGGTACATGAAATTATTAAAAATTTACATTTTGTCTGATGGACTCAAATATTCTCACAAGTTGGTGTTTGCTGGCACAAGTTGAGAGTTTAATGGTAAGCACAAACATGAATCATTCTTTTATTTTGCTAAATATGGATTAGAAATAAGATTACACATATATAATTAGAAATTGGGTGTCCACCCTAGCCGCCAATATTAATTTTAGATTTATTATATATGTATCGATTTTTATTATAATACATTAAATGGAAAAAAAAAATAGGATATGGTGCAACTGCATGTGTGACTGAAGTTGGTGATGAGCTATTGAAATATGCACACTTGAAAATGAATTTTGGACATCATCTTGTAAATCAGAAACAAACTTATTATATTACCCCATAAAAGTGTTGACAATTACCTAAAATTTTCATACACGATTACACATGTCATTTTGATCGATCGGCTAAAACTAATCTAATTTTATGTTTACCATATGATAATTAGAGATCACGTGCATTTCAATTTCATAATAAAAGTGTGACCACTATTACACTAGCTTAATTTCATTCACATTCTTTCGGTATTTTCTAGATTTCGAATCGTCAGAAAGTAAGACGTGTAATTGCGAAGATATTTTCTAGATTTCGAATCGTCAGAAAATAAGACGTGTAATTGCGGACGAAAGGAGCCTAATTTAACAAGTAAATCCTAATGGTACAAGAATAAAAGGTGTAGCAATCGTGGGTGAAATTGATGAATTTGACAAGTAGATTAATTGATAAATAGGGGAAAAGAAATATTCAAGACGAGTAAAGACTTGGTGAATGCCTAGAGAATAGTCAACCATTACCTGTGGCACTTAGTCAACGGTTGATCAACCTCTTACCATTTCTTCTTTTTCATCTTATTTAGACATCAATTCATTTCTTCTCCATCTCTATCTCTCTCTCTCTCATCGAACTTGGTGGGAGCTTTCAACACAACGTGCTATTTCGTGTTTTGGGTTCATAAAAAGATTCAATTTTTCTTGAATTCTTGAATCCTATCTTTGATTTTCTCCTCTCCTGATTTCTGGGTTTTGAAGCTCAAGAAAAATGGCAGTGAGTTTGAATCTCTCTCTCTCTCAAAAGTTTCTATTTATGGAAATATCAAGTTTTTTTTTCTTTACTATGCTAAATTTGTTTGTCTTTTTTTCACCTAAACTTGGATTTCACTTTGATATTTATATAAATTTTTCGCTTTTGTGGCCGGTTAGGATTTAGGAATGAGTTTTGGGGAATTTTTGGCTGTATCTATTTTGATTATGTTGAAATTTGGATTTTTATTGAATCAATTGATCAATCACAAACCATGATAAAAATAGGTTAATGCATTATTCAAGCAAATAGGGATTCGAACTTATGACATCAGCATAATCATATGAAATGACGTCATATATCTAAAGCGATTATTCACATTTATTGGTTGCAGAAGCAAAGGTCAAATGTCCCAAAATTTGGCAACTGGGAAAACGAACAAAACGACGTTCCTTACACCGTTTACTTCAACAATGCAAGGAAAAACAAGGGAGGAAAGATGATAAACCCGAACGATCCACAAGAGAATCCAGAGATGTTCGCTCATCTCGAACCTTCGCCTCTTGCTCCGGCCACTCCTCCCCCTCCTTATGCAAAATCGGGAGCCAGGCAGGAGGAGCCGACTGGGAGGCGGGCTGTTAGGCCCGCCCCTGAGCATAGAGACGGTGATTTTGGGCAATTTAATAAAAATGAGCCAAATTATGGTAGTGGCCGTGGTAGCGGCCAAAGATCTGGCCGCTCTGCACGGCCTAGTACTACAAGCTCAGAGTTAAGCTTTGAACGTTCGCCTCTCCATCCTCAACCTCGCCCTCAAGCCATCAATGCCATGGGGCGAGGCACCGGATCCCCGGCTTGGGAAGGTTCTAGAGGCCATGATAGTAGCCACGGCACGCCTTCTAGGTCGCGCCTAAGGCCAACTCGCTCGGATGAAGCGGTAAGACTTTCATTTTGGTCCATCCACTTTGCATGTCAACTTAAATAGATAAAAAATAATATAGGCCGACCCACCGTATATATAGATCGGTGGATTGAATTTTATTTGATTCTATAATCTTACCACATGTATTGTCTGTCCCTCAAAGTAAACGCCTCGTTTGATTGGTGCAGAATGAAAAAGGAGCAGCGGTACCAAAATTTGGGGCATGGGACGAGAACGACCCTCAGTCGGCTGAAAACTTCACGCACATATTCAACAAAGTGAGGGAGGATCGAAACAATGAGGGCGGGAATGGGAACGGCCCGACTGCTACGAACCATCATGCATCATACGCACGGGTGCAACGCTCCAGCGAGCCTAAGGTTAGAGCAACTCATCCATCTATCTATTTATCTATCGCCTTTTCCTTTGATATGATCCTTGTCTCATCTCATTGCTCTTCATACATGTAGAAATGTTGCTTTCCTTGGTGGTAGAAAATCAACGGTCGATTCTCCTTCGTTTTGCTTCCTCTTTCTCTATGCAAAGACTGCCTCACTTTTGTTTATCTATTTTGGTAATAAATGTGATGAGATGTTCATAATTTGGTGCTTCATCATCAATGTAATATTCCGAGTCATTTTTAGTCATTTCATCATACACCGTTTCCCACTTTGTACCATGTTTTGGAATGTAGAATAGTTGTTTGTGTTAGATGATTTTTTCTACTTTGATCTTACAACTTTCTTTATTTTGTGGCCTTTGTACAAACCAACCTTTAACTATTTCATGTATTCACATACATAAAAATGTAAAGTAAAAAAAAAGAGATTGTATTGTCACTCATTCACGCAATATAAGACTATGTATAGTCCAGCTCTAACATCATACCAAAACATGCTCAATGCTCGAATCAAATGTGTCGTTAAAAGGAACCTGACATAAATGATCTTGTTCAGATGCGAAGAAATAAAAAAAAAAACTTGCATGGGAATAAACATTCATATTTGAGTTATACAAACCGAAAATGTGAAGTTAAAATTATAAATTTAAATAAAGTTAGACCATAAATTGTAGAATTATGATTGGCCCAATTCAACAAAAGTTGGAATTTTAGAGCCCCATTATTTGAGCATCTGAGCCCAAATTCAATTAGACAAAATCAGGCTTCAAATCCGAAATTTCAGCGCCAGTTTATGGAGGCAAATCGAAATTTCAAAACGTTTCCGAATTTCCAATCTTCAATTCGAACGTAACAGCAACCACACTTCAAATCAATTCAAAGTTTCAATCCACTTTCTCCTTCCCTCTCTCTTTGATTTTTCAATGACCAAAATCAGCCACCATAGCTGAATCTGAGAAATTAAGGTAAATTCCCAAAACCCAAATTCAGTTCCCGCCGAGTTTTTCGGCGCCACCTGAATTCAGCTCAGTCTGTGCTCGCACTGAGATGATCGATTGCGCTTTGTGCATTTTAATCGATTGGGAGCTGGCCGCAAAGACTTGTCTTTTTTCTGGTGAGATTTGAATTGCAGCTTTTAATCATGGGGTTATCGAATGTGCTATTGCTTAGCAAAATCATGGGTAGAATCCAATTGTTGAAAGCCCCTCTTTTGTTGCTTGATTGAGGGTTTCAAATAATTTGATATTTTGTGTTAGTCAATTAAGGAGAATTTCCCCTTTGCTTACTTCTACTTGATTGGATCTAGGTTTTAATTTGGGGGTAGTATTGAGTTCGATTTCTGAATTGGGGATGAGGGAGCTAAGCATTGAGTCATTTTATGCACGGCTAAGACAGTCAGCTATAGCCTCAGCTTCATCCGCCCCTCTTCTAATCTTCCCCTCAACCTCGGATGCTGATTCACTATGTGCGTTGAAAATCATAGGGCATGTTCTTGAATCTGATTCAATTAGGTATGCCTGTTACCCGGTTTCGAGTTTCAGGGAAATTCACAAGTATGCGGGGCCAAACCTTAGCTCATCTGCGAATGAGCCCATAACCATCTTGTTGATTAATTGGGGTTGCCATAGGGATCTTAGGAGGGACCTGCAGATCGGCCCCTTAGCTCGTGTTTTCGTTGTTGACAGTCATAGGCCGATTCATTTGCATAATCTGAGTGACCAGAATGACTGTGTGGTGGTGCTTTACACGAAGGATGATGAGAACCAGGCCGATCTGGTTTATGATTTCGATGTGTCCACTGTTGCGAATGCGAGTGAGTTGAACAGTGACGGTGAGGTTGAGGAGGATTCGGAGAGTGAGGATGAAAATGATAGTGATGTTGAGGAGGGTGGGGAAGTAGGTAGAAAGAGGAGGAGAGATTCTGAAAATGAGGGGAATCCTGATAAGTTGTTTAAGAAGTTGAAGAGAGACTATTACTATATGGGAACGTACCATGGGAAGCCGTCGGGATGCTTGATGTATGAGCTGTCACATTCTCTAAGGAAGAACAAGAATGAGTTACTCTGGCTGGCTTGTGTGGCTTTAACTGACCAGTTCGTACACGAGAGGTTAACTGAAGAGAGATACCAGGCTGGGGTTATGGAACTCGAGCAGCATATTAACAGCTCAGGGAACTTGGATGCTATTACATCCGTCACACTCAAGGATGGCACAAAGGTTACTGTGCCCGATTCTTCCAGAATCGCTTATGAGGACGAGCCTAAGTTGATGTTATTGCAAGAGTGGAACTTGTTTGACTCAATGCTGTGCTCATCGTACGTGGCAACCAAAATGAAGACTTGGAGTGATCCCGGGTTGAAAAATATGCAGCTTCTTTTGGCTCGGATGGGGTTTGCAAGAGAAGAATGCAAACAGAAATATCAATACATGAGTGTAGAGATCAAACACAGAATGAAAGATATGTTTCAAAAGTTCCTACCCGAGATTGGGCTCAGGGATTTCTACTATAGAGGTTTCCTGCTGTTGCACGGGTATAGCTCGAAAGTCTCTGCTGCAGATGTGGTGTATGGGGTTACTGCTCTTCTAGAGTCGTTCGTGGAGGCAGATGGATCTTCTGGCTCGAAACAGTTTGGTGTGGCGTATGATGCTTTGTCCCTCAACAACGTCGAGAAGCTGGAGCTGGGAATGAGGCAGGCTATCAAGGTGCAACGGGCTGTTCTGAGACAAGGAAGCACAGCCATAACGAAGAAGGGGTCGATAAGGAGTGGGAGTAAGTTCAGATGGGTAAAACTCGAAGACACTGCTGATGCAAAGCTCTTATGTCACCCTCAGGCTCTAACTAAATTCGGGTTCTTCCTGATGGATGCTCTACGCGAGAAGGGAGCAAGGATGAAGCCCCTGATATGCGTTTGCTACACAGAGGAACAGAGGAAAGTCCTGATTGTTGGCATATGTGGGAAGCCACGCCTTGGCGCACGAAATGGAAACGCGTTCGGGATTGCCTTCAGAAGCGCAGCTGATGAGACCGGAGCTGAGTATTTCCACGAGCTCTTTGAGTCATCGTGGATAGTCTTGGAGGCGGCCGCAGTGAATTCGTTCATGATCAGGTTAACTGAGAAACTGTTGTGATTTGTGATCATCATTTCTTATTTGTATCTCTTTCACTTAACTGTGATTCTGTTATTCATAGATGTCTTCTTCTTTTTTGCATTCTAATAGACTAATGCTTGGTTAACTTGCATGTAACATTATCACCATTCAATTACTAGATGGAATACTTCCAAGATTATAGTTTCTTCTTTGAAAACAACTCCAACATTGGATTATAGCAGATGGGATGGGAAATGTGTACAAATAGCCGTTCGATTCGAAAGATTATATCTCATGGTTGAATATGTCCTCGTTTGTTTAGACATCTTTATAAATTGGAAGTGTAAATTGTGCAGTTGCTATTAATATTATACTGATGTGTAAGAATCTGCAGCAAAAATTCATACATACATTCCATATTTGACTACTGAGGCATTGAACTAGTAATATATAGATGTAACAATGGTGCATAAATTAATTAAGTTGTCCATTGTATTAATCCTACTACTCCTTATTTATGATGTAACAGAAGTGACCATGTACTAATGAATATTGTTTACATCATAATATGACTATAATCTCATTGCTTTCAATGTAAAAACTAAGTCCTTTTTTAACAACAAAGATTTTGAATAATAGGGCACATTAGCAGATTTTATTTTGTATTACTAGTACTATTATTTTATCAATAAGGTTAATACATGGAAAACCAATTATTATACGGAAACAATATGATTAATAACTTTCAAATTTTGTAGTTACCTAATAAAGGAAAAGAAGATCTCAATTTTCAACAAGAATAAGAAAATGAGCGGGCTAGACTAAATCAACAAATTTATTGT
>NC_062969.1:39753603-39787603 GCF_023119035.1 Salvia hispanica | reverse complement strand
TTTCATTTGCACCACTTGTTTTAACGAGTTTTCTCTCTCTAACTTTACTTTCTGTTCAAGAGCATCATCGAGTGATGGATCACAACAACGAGTCCCAGGTCAGCCCGGCGAGCCGGCTCTCGGACTCCCAGCGGTGCCGTGGGATCACGGATGGGGCAGATGGAGGCCCGGGATTTAACTATCCCTTGGAATCGAGATGATGGGGATGATGGCTGGTGCGCCGGGGGCGATGGGGGGAACCGGGGCGGGTGCGCGGGGGTATGCGCAGAGTGGGGATGCGGAGGAGCGGCGAGCAAGGAGCAAGCGGGCGATCCCGCGCGCGGGTGGGGAGGCCTGCCCCGGATCGTGGCCGAGATGATGTTGCGGCCAGATGATGGGGATGATGTGGCAGGGGGGATGCCGGGGGGATGCTTGCACGGCATGTATCCCGGGATGCCGGAGGGGGTGCAGGGTGCTTACGAGGAGGGCCGCGCGGTATATCGGCCCCGGCTTCGGTTTTTTGAATGCTTCGTCTCACACGTCGACCCCAGAGTGGAGACGCAGTTCTGGCGATGACCTCCTGTCATTTGCACGATATGGGAGATCGATCTCGAGGAAGATGATACTCCGGTTCCAGCGAGGCGGGCCGCGCCGAAAAGAAGAGACGAGGGGGAAGGGAAGGGGCAAGGCGGTCGACGAGTCATCGCAGCCGGCTAATGACGGCAGCAGTGGACGGAGGATGAGTACGCCGGGGTGGCCAAGGGGGTGGTTGGAGGTGTGCGACGATCCACTGGTTTGCGAACAACTCAGCGGGTCGTCAACATGTGGGCGAAGATCGAGTCTCTTGCCCTATAAGAGCAGCGCCCCGCCCGCCACCCGGGGAAGGACTTCGGCAACGAGGAGGTCCGGAAGGGGTGGGAAGCGCACCAGGGCCGCGGTTGGCCGTTTTCACGGGTATGCATGCCAAGCGCCCTCCGTCCCTGGCTCCGAAGTGGGCGAGACGAGAGGACGGCCGCCGGAGGATGTAGCGCGAGTCGGTTCCCCTTGGAGGAAGTATAAGGAGTTCACCTTGCAGGGAGTGCTTCTTGTTCTTGAAGGACTCGGAGAAGTTCCGCGGGCGGTTGCGTACGGCTGGGTGACGAAGAAGCAGCGACTTAACTATAGCGGCGACTACGACGGCAGCGTATGGCGGATCCCACGACCTCCCCCGGATGCGAGGAGTTTCCATCCCCTCCTTCATTTCTTGGTCGCCCCGCCCGGTTGACCCGAGCGGGCGCCGAAGCGGGCTGCGAGGGCGGATCCCTATCGCCCCGCGAGGGCTCAAAAAAAAAAATCATGTACTTTTTTTTAAATCTTTGTACTTTTTTTTTAATGGAATGGATTATTTTTCCCGTATATGTGTCGTAAATTTAATTCCGTATATCGCAATTTTAATTCCGTAAATGTAGTATATTTTGAATTGTTTTTATTGCGGCTGGCCTATGGGCGGCTATAAATAGTCCCGACGTGGCAGGTGGTTTGTTTAGTGTTCTTTGACGTGGCAAGTGCAGAGAATACGGGCCTATGGTCGATCTATTAACCATTGCGGATGCTCTTAAGGTTAGATAAATGTCAAAACTCAAATAAACTGGATTATAACTTAGATCAAAATCAAAAGTCTAACAACAGCATTCACAGCTGAAATCTCTGAAACTGACAGAATAATAGGTGAACACATTTGGTGCCCTGCTAACGTCCTCTCCTCCGATCATCCCATGCCACCGCGAATCAACGATCATTTCGTTGCTGAATCAAATTTCAACATTCGAATCTCACCAGCAATCGCCTCATCTTCTGTAGCCGAGAGCCTGGTTCTGGAGATTTTGGTTGTCTTCCAAAAGTCTGTCGTATTCCAGCAGTAGATCCGCTGCTTGTTTCTGGAGTGCAGCAACGTGACCTTCTGCTGTTTCGACTTTCTTGTCCTTTTCAGCCGACTCCAGCTTGAGCTTATTCAAATCCTCAGTCAAACTCGAAACCTCCTTTTTCAGCTTCTTGACTTCAGCAGAAGCTTTTTCTTCCTTCGCCTTCAGCTGAAGCTTCTCTTTCTCAAGATTCTCGACTTCTTGCTTTGAAGCACCGGTGTTGCTCCTTACTTTGATTAGTTTTTGTATGTAATGATGCATTCGATCGATCAAGAATCCGAGGAACAGAGAAAAGCCTGTGAGATCATACACAGTCATTACAATCTCAGATGAAAATGACACAATTCAATCTCATCATTCATGTCAGTAAAAACGGAACAGAGGTGATTGCAAATGCAATACCGGTTGGATAAGAATGCTAACACTAAATCACACACAAACGAATAGAGGCGACTGCAAATACAACTTTTGTATACAATGATGCATATCAGTCAAGAACCCGAGAAACGGAGAAAATAATTCAGATGAAAAATGACACAATTCAATCTCATCATTCCTCCCTTCCCCTCTCTCCTTCATATATCAGTAAAAACGAAACAGGGACGACTGCAAATGCAATGCCGGTTGGATAAGACTGTCGTTGATTTAGGGAAAATGAGAACAAGGATAAAACTGAATCACCCACCAAAAAACTGGAAATCATGTGATTAAGCCCTAAACCCTCACAAGAAGATAAACAAAAACGTAAAAATCTAATCTTTCACAACAAAATCAACACTAAATCACACACACAAACTGGAAATCATGTGATTATACCCTAAACCCTTGCATGAAGATAAAAAAATTGTGAAAATCGAATCTTTCACCGGAAAATCATAAATATCATTACTTAAGCAACATACTAACAAAAACATAAGCATCAACAATAACTTTTAATGTACGATCCATTTATATTCTTTCTAAAACATAAGCATCAGCGACAGCAAATGCAATGCCGGGTTGCATAAGATCATCGTTGTGGGGAAAATGAGAACAGGAATAACACTAAATCACACACAAACGAACTGGAAATCATGTGAATAAGCCATAAACCCTCACAAGAAGATAGAAAAAAAATGTAAAAATGTAATCTTTCACCACAAAATTTCACATCCTCCCATTATTTGACTGCTCCAGCCCTTTCTCATCACATCATTCTTAAGCAACAAACTAACAAAAACATAAGCATCAACAAGAACTCTTTATGTAGCATCCACTTATATTCTTTTCTAGACAACCACAGCAAACACAAATCCTATCATTTTACTGCATCATACAACTAACATAGACATCAGCCAAACAAAAGGATACATGAATCAAGAGCCAAAATCCGTGAAGCAACCAATAATGCCAGTTGGATAAGATCATCGTTGATTTAGGGAAAATTAGAACAAGGATAACATTGAATCACACACAAACAAACTGAAATTAAGGTGATTAAGCCCTCACAAGAAGATAATGTGAAAAAATCAAATCTTTCACCAAACAATTTCGCTTCCTCCCATTCTTTGCCTCTTCCAACTCATTCTCATCACATCAATACTAACAAACAAAACATAAGCATCAACAAGAAAGCATGATCCATGAAGCAATTTCAGCAAACATAAACCCCATCATTTTACTACATCATACAACTAACATAGACATGAACCAACCAATACAAAATTGAAAAGGACACATGAATCAAGAGCTAAAACAAGAAAACATGATCCATGAATCACCCAACAATGCAAGAACCATACCCATGAGAGTTGCCTCAAGCAAGTTTGTCCTCCAAATAACTTGATCCATTGGCGTCATAGTGCCATGTTTGGTGCCCTTGTTCTGAATCTTGAGAATGCTATACAAATCAGACAGCAAAATGGCAAAGATAGTTCCAGCAATGGTTAGAACTGTAGCCCTCCTCATCTTCACTTGATCCAAACCCTTTATCACAAGCTCCCTCAACGGACCAATCTTCACCATTAAAAGGAATGCAACCAAACCCTCCGCGCACACAACCAGAAAGAACAAAGGAATCATCTTTGCAACAACACAATCTCAACTGTCCTACAAAACTAAACCAAGTTTCAATTTTTTTTACTGGGGCTCAGTTTTCATGGGAATTAAGGAAACCCCACACCTTTTTCAGGTTAATTTTCTCAAGAAATGTGCAAGCTAAAAAAAGGGCGGAGAGCAAATCGTTTTTCTTGATTAATGAAAAAAATCAAATCTTTGAAGCAGTTGCTATAAGAGAGGAGAATCTTGAAATCCTATTTATCCTCTCCTTTCAAGAAAGTAAAACCCCAATTCTCTTTCAGTAGAATGAATGCAAAGGGTTTGTTAAAAGGCCACAGATCTGTGAAAAAAAAATAGCTGCAGAGCTAAACAGTGCACAATTTGAAAACTCCTCTCCCCTCTTGGTTATTTTTCCATTATCTAGATTAAAGGTTTGTTCTTTTTGGGATTAGTGGGATGGCATTGCTTTACAGGGCGGAAAAAGACGATCAAATAAAGCAGAGTGAATTGAGATGAGGTGTGTGCTTAAATCAGTCAAAAACATTTATGATGGTGAGATGAGTATTTTTTGAGAGCATGAATCATGATTTTGAATAGAAGTGAAGTGGAAGCATTCAATTCTTCAAATTTAGGAGTCAATCCTAAATTTTACAGTGTTCTATTTTAGGATTCAGTCTCAAGTAATTGACTCATGTCGTCAAATAATTTAATTTAGTTTTATTCGAATCTTTAGAATTTGTATCAATTCTATCACAACCTTATTTAAAATTACTCCTATTTATTTAATTTACTTGTATCAATTTTATTATTGAATTTCACTCCAACGATTGAACTATATATAACATATAAGATGATGTTATTTAAGAACACTTGTCTAAATATTGATTGTTAATATCAATACATTTTGGAAAGATGATAAAACTGATAAACGAATTTTTTTTTTTTTAGATTGCGATAAGATTGATAAAATCAATGACTATAATAATTCAATTATTAACCAAATAATAAAGATGTCATTTTTTAGGGAATATAATGTAAGGATGTATAGGTTAAATTGGTTTTGAAATAGGCTATATGCTAAAATGTGGTATGAATTTAATGCTCATAATTTTTGGTAAAGAGAACGCCAACCATACCATAATGTCATATTCATCTAACAATTATTAAGTGGTAGTATTTAATATTTATACATGTAGAATTCTGACCTGTAAATTTTCTGTATAAAAATATGAATGACAGATCTTATGGCCCAATAGAATTGGTCTATATTATTTAAATGGGCCTCACCTTAGTGTCAGGCACGGTAATACTATTTGTTATTCTTTCAATATCATTTGACTATGTCATTAATTTTTTTCGCTCTTGCCAAAAACAATAGATACATGTTGCTATATTCAATCTATAAAATTTAAAAGAAGGTACAAAAATAATTAAATATTCCTCACAAAATCACCAACATTAAGTTGTTGATCAACATTGTTATGGTTAGTGATTTTGAATTTAAGATTGACTATCGATATAAATTAGAGACGTAATTATGCTGATTTTTTTTTGGAAAAGTGACTAAATTTGGAGCAAAGGAAAACGTCATTTAGTTGAAGACATAATTGTCTATTACCTTATTTTTTTGAGACACTTTCATCAGTGTCCTTTAATTGTAGTTGTAAGACAAAAATGATTATACTTTTTACAAATGTAGGTAATGTGTTTAGTAACATACGTTAACATTCTTAATTAAATAAGAAAATGTCTTCAACCAATTTCTAAGTGTTAAATGACTCGAATAATTAATTAAATAAAAAAAATATCCCTTGCCATTTTTTAGGTTTCTACGGGACAATGACAAGAATAAAAGATATAGCATTCGACAAATATTTTAATGAATTTCATGAGTAGAATGATTGAGGGTATAAAAATTAAGGCAAGTGAGGACTTGGTCAATATGGTTAGTGCTAGAGAATAGTCAACGGTTCTTCTTATTAAGATATCAATTCATTGCGTGCTATTTAGTGTATTGGTTTAATACAAAGACTCAATTTTTATTGAATTCTTGAAACCTAACTTTGATTTTCTCCTCTGCAGCTTCTGGGCTGTGATTCTTTTGAATCTGAAGAAAAATGGCAGTGAGTTTCAATTTCACTCTCTCATACTTGTTGTTTTCGTTCTTTTTCTAGTTCTGTTTATGGAAATATCAAGATTTCATGTGTGTGCATTTATCGCGTGTATCGAAATAGTAATAAATGCATAACATGAAATCTTGATAATATTTCATGTTACGTGTATTAAATGACATAATACTGATTATTCATAATTATTGTTTGTAGAAGCAAAGGGCTGAATGTGCCAAAATTTGGCAAGCTGGGAAAACGAACAAAACGATGTTTCTTACACGTTTACTTCGACGGTGCAAGAAAAAATAAGGGAGGAAAGATGATAAACCCAAACGATCCCGAAGAGAATCCGGAGATGTTTGTTCATCTAGAACCTTCGTCTCTTGTTGCCACCACTCCTCCTTCTCCTCCCCCAAAATCGAGAGCTAGGCTAGAGAAGCCATTTGGGAGGCGGACTATTAGACCTGCCCCCGAGAAAAGAGATGGTGATGTTAGGAAATTCAATACTTCTTCGGTAAGAATGAATCAAATTATGTTGGTCATGGTAGCGGCCAAGGTATAGTAGCTCTACACGACCTAGTACTGCAAGCTCGGAGTCTAGCTTTGAGCATTCGCCTCTCCACCCTCGAGCTATGAGGCGAGGCAGCGAATCTCCGACTTGGGAAGGTTCTAGAAGCCCAGATAGTGGCCATGGCACACCTTCTAGGTCACATTTGAAGCCAACTCGTTCGGATGAAGTTGTAAGACTTCATTTCCCTTAATATTTCATTAATTTTCAATCTAGTACTATATTTTTTTCGTATGCCAGTCTATCAATTTTGCACGTTAACTTAAGTAGATAAAAATAAGATGGTCTGGCCAACCATATATTTAGATCTCTAGATTAATAAATTATCTAAGTGTATGATCTCATATATCGCATGTATTGGAACGAAGGCGATAAAGAACAAAGACAAAGGAAAAGCTCAGGGTGCGTTGCCTCAAGTGACCGAAGCAGGAATTCAGGACGCAACAAAGGCATGATGTATGATGTGTTGTTTAAGGCCTATACCAAAGACACAAGTACTATGAATCCGCAACAGCTAGAAGTACACTGGAAGATGATTGGAAAACTCCAGAAAGAATTGGATATTATCTAGGAGTTTAATTACGTATTCTTGATATTTTAATATTATGTAACTTTGTCATTTTTAAGATTTTGATCATGTCAATGCAACAAAAACAATTGTTTATAATAATGTCGTTGTTTGCATTATAAGAATGTAATTTGTCTGTAAATACACAAAATTTAGTGATTTTCTTGAATTTAATCCAAATTTTTTAGATGTTTTATTAAAACTTAATATGATTGCATCTAATCTTAACATCAGTGTTAACAAATCGTGATTCTGCTACAATAAATATTGTAAAATACCGTATCAACAACAATTTGATCGACAAAAATCATAAATATCTGAATGCATGATCTCTGTTAAAATTTATGCTTCATTCTAGATATTACACTTTGTCTAAACCATATAATTAAAAAAAGTCGTTCTATAGAAAAAATTTCAATCAGTCCAATTTACAAAAGAGCTAAATTTGATGTATTAAAAAAATTGATCGAAATTATACAATTTGAGAAAAATTAGAAATTTCTGCAGTTGGATTAAAAAAATAGTTTATGATCAAAATCAGAAAATATTACTATTCATTCGACCTCGAATATAGTCAAAATAGAATGTTTCAATTCACTCCTCTCAGTAAAACGCCAAATTAAACTACAAAGATGCATATGCATTATAGAAAGAAAAATATTTATCAAGTTGATTAATATATGTATAGGCCTTTGACAGGGGCTACTAAAATTCCATGAAATTTATACTTAAAAATTTTAATAAATCCCACCCCCATCTCATCTTTATTAACAATATTTAAATAGTTTTTCTACATATAAAAATTTCCGATAGGGGGGAGAAAGGATACTTTACCAAATCATCATACCTTCCCAAAAGTAAATACGGGGAAAAGCATACCTTTTTTATAAAATTTTTGGGATACCTTATTTTCGGGTTTTCCCAACCCATACCATACCTCATTTTCGTCGCTTCCCAGATACCTTATTTTTTGATACCTAATTTCAACATCAATTAAAAAAGAAAATTGAGATTTTTAAAAATTATTTATATTTTTTAAATTTTTAAAAATAAATTAAATATAATTTATTCATAATTATATTTATATTTCACAATAGATTTTATAATTTAAAAATATATAAAATATATTTTATATATAATTATGTTTATATTTTTGTGGTATATACCTTAGTTTACGGTATATACCTTAATTTACTATATACCAAACATCGATGCAATGGATAGCGTATTTGAAAATTCATACCGTTACCTTATCTAATCTTTCTAAGGTATTATACCTATCTAAAGTCACGGTATCCCTAAAATTCGATATTTTTGGTTTTTTTTCGTATGATAAGACCTGTATTTCTGTATTTCGTATTTTTCCCTACCCTAATTCTCGACTTGTATTTTTATGCATGTGCTATCTTATAGCCCAATAGAATTGGTCTATGACTCTATATATACGAGTATTATTTAAATAGGCTAGACCTAGTGGCAAGCATGGCTTTTTTTTGTTTATTCCTTCAATAGCTAATTTCAATATCATTTGACCATATCATTAAATTTAATTCTCTAGGCAATAAACTATAGAGACATGTTGCTATATTCAAAATACACTATTTGAAAGAAGGTACATGAAATTATTAAAAATTTACATTTTGTCTGATGGACTCAAATATTCTCACAAGTTGGTGTTTGCTGGCACAAGTTGAGAGTTTAATGGTAAGCACAAACATGAATCATTCTTTTATTTTGCTAAATATGGATTAGAAATAAGATTACACATATATAATTAGAAATTGGGTGTCCACCCTAGCCGCCAATATTAATTTTAGATTTATTATATATGTATCGATTTTTATTATAATACATTAAATGGAAAAAAAAATAGGATATGGTGCAACTGCATGTGTGACTGAAGTTGGTGATGAGCTATTGAAATATGCACACTTGAAAATGAATTTTGGACATCATCTTGTAAATCAGAAACAAACTTATTATATTACCCCATAAAAGTGTTGACAATTACCTAAAATTTTCATACACGATTACACATGTCATTTTGATCGATCGGCTAAAACTAATCTAATTTTATGTTTACCATATGATAATTAGAGATCACGTGCATTTCAATTTCATAATAAAAGTGTGACCACTATTACACTAGCTTAATTTCATTCACATTCTTTCGTATTTTCTAGATTTCAATCGCCAAAGAAGACGAGAATTCGCAAGATATTTTCAGATTTCAATCGCTCTTAAAATAAGACGGGAATTGCGATCTAAAGGAGCCTAATTTAACAAGTAAATCCTAATGGTACAAGAATAAAAGGTGTAGCAATCGTGGGTGAAATTGATGAATTTGACAAGTAGATTAATTGATAAATAGGGAAAAGAAATATTCAAGACGAGTAAAGACTTGTGAATGCCTAGAGAATAGTCAACCATTACCTGTGGCACTTAGTCAACGGTTGATCAACCTCTTACCATTTCTTCTTTTTCATCTTATTTAGACATCAATTCATTTCTTCTCCATCTCTATCTCTCTCTCTCATCGAACTTGGTGGGAGCTTTCAACACAACGTGCTATTTCGTGTTTTGGGTTCATAAAAAGATTCAATTTTTCTTGAATTCTTGAATCCTATCTTTGATTTTCTCCTCTCCTGATTTCTGGGTTTTGAAGCTCAAGAAAAATGGCAGTGAGTTTGAATCTCTCTCTCTCAAAAGTTTCTATTTATGGAAATATCAAGTTTTTTTTCTTTACTATGCTAAATTTGTTTGTCTTTTTTTCACCTAAACTTGGATTTCACTTTGATATTTATATAAATTTTTCGCTTTGTGGCCGGTTAGGATTTAGGAATGAGTTTTGGGAATTTTTGGCTGTATCTATTTTGATTATGTTGAAATTTGGATTTTTATTGAATCAATTGATCAATCACAAACCATGATAAAAATAGGTTAATGCATTATTCAAGCAAATAGGGATTCGAACTTATGACATCAGCATAATCATATGAAATGACGTCATATATCTAAAGCGATTATTCACATTTATTGGTTGCAGAAGCAAAGGTCAAATGTCCCAAAATTTGGCAACTGGGAAAACGAACAAAACGACGTTCCTTACACCGTTTACTTCAACAATGCAAGGAAAAACAAGGAGGAAAGATGATAAACCCGAACGATCCACAAGAGAATCCGAGATGTTCGCTCATTCAACCTTCGCCTCGCTCGCCACTCCTCCCCTCCTTATGCAAAATCGGAGCCAGCAGAGGAGCCGACTGGGAGGCGGTGTTGGCCCGCCCCTGAGCATAGAGACGGTGATTTTGGGCAATTTAATAAAAATGAGCCAAATTATGGTAGTGGCCGTGGTAGCGGCCAAAGATCTGGCCGCCCGCACGGCCTAGTACTACAAGCTCGAGTTAAGCTTGAACGTTCGCCTCTCCACTCAACCTCGCCCTCAAGCCATCAATGCCATGGGGCGAGGCACCGATCCCGGCTTGGGAAGGTTCTAGAGGCCATGATAGTAGCCACGGCACGCCTTCTAGGTCGCGCCTAAGGCCAACTCGCTCTGATGAAGCGTAAGACTTTCATTTTGGTCCATCCACTTTGCATGTCAACTTAAATAGATAAAAAATAATATAGGCCGACCCACCGTATATATAGATCGTGGATTGAATTTTATTTGATTCTATAATCTTACCACATGTATTGTCCTGTCCCTCAAAGTAAACGCCTGTTTGATCGGTGCGTAATGAAAAAGGAGCAAGTACCAAAATTTGGGGCATGGGACGAGAACGACCCTCGCCGGCTGAAAACTTCACGCAATATTCAACAAAGTGAGGAGGATCGAAACAATGAGGGCGGGAATGGGAACGGCCCGACCGCAAACCATCATGCATCATACGCACGGTGCAACGCTCCAACGAGCCTAAGGTTAGAGCAACTCATCCATCTATCTATTTATCTATCGCCTTTTCCTTTGATATGATCCTTGTCTCATCTCATTGCTCTTCATACATGTAGAAATGTTGCTTTCCTTGGTGGTAGAAAATCAACGGTCGATTCTCCTTCGTTTTGCTTCCTCTCTCTATGCAAAGACTGCCTCACTTTTGTTTATCTATTTTGGTAATAAATGTGATGAGATGTTCATAATTTGGTGCTTCATCATCAATGTAATATTCCGAGTCATTTTTAGTCATTTCATCATACACCGTTTCCCACTTTGTACCATGTTTTGGAATGTAGAATAGTTGTTTGTGTTAGATGATTTTTTCTACTTTGATCTTACAACTTTCTTTATTTTGTGGCCTTTGTACAAACCAACCTTTAACTATTTCATGTATTCACATACATAAAAATGTAAAGTAAAAAAAGAGATTGTATTGTCACTCATTCACGCAATATAAGACTATGTATAGTCCAGCTCTAACATCATACCAAAACATGCTCAATGCTCGAATCAAATGTGTCGTTAAAAGGAACCTGACATAAATGATCTTGTTCAGATGCGAAGAAATAAAAAAAAAAATTGCATGGGAATAAACATTCATATTTGAGTTATACAAACCGAAAATGTGAAGTTAAAATTATAAATTTAAATAAAGTTAGACCATAAATTGTAGAATTATGATTGGCCCAATTCAACAAAAGTTGGAATTTTAGAGCCCCATTATTTGAGCATCTGAGCCCAAATTCAATTAGACAAAATCAGGCTTCAAATCCGAAATTTCAGCGCCAGTTTATGGAGGCAAATCGAAATTTCAAAACGTTTCCGAATTTCCAATCTTCAATTCGAACGTAACAGCAACCACACTTCAAATCAATTCAAAGTTTCAATCCACTTTCTCCTTCCTCTCTCTTTGATTTTTTCAATGACCAAAATCAGCCACCATAGCTGAATCTGAGAAATTAAGGTAAATTCCCAAAACCCAAATTCAGTTCCCGCCGAGTTTTTCGGCGCCACCTGAATTCAGCTCAGTCTGTGCTCGCACTGAGATGATCGATTGCGCTTGTGCATTTTAATCGATTGGGAGCTGGCCGCAAAGACTTGTCTTTTTTCTGGTGAGATTTGAATTGCAGCTTTTAATCATGGGGTTATCGAATGTGCTATTGCTTAGCAAAATCATGGGTAGAATCCAATTGTTGAAAGCCCCTCTTTTGTTGCTTGATTGAGGGTTTCAAATAATTTGATATTTTGTGTTAGTCAATTAAGGAGAATTTCCCCTTTGCTTACTTCTACTTGATTGGATCTAGGTTTTAATTTGGGGTAGTATTGAGTTCGATTTCTGAATTGGGGATGAGGGAGCTAAGCATTGAGTCATTTTATGCACGGCTAAGACAGTCAGCTATAGCCTCAGCTTCATCCGCCCCTCTTCTAATCTTCCCCTCAACCTCGGATGCTGATTCACTATGTGCGTTGAAAATCATAGGGCATGTTCTTGAATCTGATTCAATTAGGTATGCCTGTTACCCGGTTTCGAGTTTCAGGGAAATTCACAAGTATGCGGGGCCAAACCTTAGCTCATCTGCGAATGAGCCCATAACCATCTTGTTGATTAATTGGGGTTGCCATAGGGATCTTAGGAGGGACCTGCAGATCGGCCCCTTAGCTCGTGTTTCTTGTTGACAGTCATAGGCCGATTCATTTGCATAATCTGAGTGACCAGAATGACTGTGTGGTGGTGCTTTTACACGAAGGATGATGAGAACCAGCGATCTGGTTTATGATTTCGATGTGTCCACTGTTGCGAATGCGAGTGAGTTGAACAGTGACGGTGAGGTTGAGGAGGATTCGGAGAGTGAGGATGAAAATGATAGTGATGTTGAGGAGGGTGGGGAAGTAGGTAGAAAGAGGAGGAGAGTTCTGAAAATGAGGGGAATCCTGATAAGTTGTTTAAGAAGTTGAAGAGAGACTATTACTATATGGGAACGTACCATGGGAAGCCGTCGGGATGCTTGATGTATGAGCTGTCACATTCTCTAAGGAAGAACAAGAATGAGTTACTCTGGCTGGCTTGTGTGGCTTTAACTGACCAGTTCGATACCGAGAGGTTAACTGAAGAGAGATACCAGGCTGGGGTTATGGAACTCGAGCAGCATATTAACAGCTCAGGGAACTTGGATGCTATTACATCCGTCACACTCAAGGATGGCACAAAGGTTACTGTGCCCGATTCTTCCAGAATCGCTTATGAGGAGCGAGCCTAAGTTGATGTTATTGCAAGAGTGGAACTTGTTTGACTCAATGCTGTGCTCATCGTACGTGGCAACCAAAATGAAGACTTGGAGTGATCCCGGTTGAAAAATATGCAGCTTCTTTTGGCTCGGATGGGGTTTGCAAGAGAAGAATGCAAACAGAAATATCAATACATGAGTGTAGAGATCAAACACAGAATGAAAGATATGTTTCAAAAGTTCCTACCCGAGATTGGGCTCAGGGATTTCTACTATAGAGGTTTCCTGCTGTTGCACGGGTATAGCTGAAAGTCTCTGCTGCAGATGTGGTGTATGGGGTTACTGCTCTTCTAGAGTCGTTCGTGGAGGCAGATGGATCTTCTGGCTCGAAACAGTTTGGTGTGGCGTATGATGCTTTGTCCCTCAACAACGTCGAGAAGCTGGAGCTGGGAATGAGGCAGGCTATCAAGGTGCAACGGGCTGTTCTGAGACAAGGAAGCACAGCCATAACGAAGAAGGGGTCGATAAGGAGTGGGAGTAAGTTCAGATGGGTAAAACTCGAAGACACTGCTGATGCAAAGCTCTTATGTCACCCTCAGGCTCTAACTAAATTCGGGTTCTTCCTGATGGATGCTCTACAGAAGGAGCAAGGATGAAGCCCCTGATATGCGTTGCTACACAGAGGAACAGAGGAAAGTCCTGATTGTTGGCATATGTGGGAAGCCACGCCTTGGCGCACGAAATGGAAACGCGTTCGGGATTGCCTTCAGAAGCGCAGCTGATGAGACCGGAGCTGAGTATTTCCACGAGCTCTTTGAGTCATCGTGGATAGTCTTGGAGGCGGCCGCAGTGAATTCGTTCATGATCAGGTTAACTGAGAAACTGTTGTGATTTGTGATCATCATTTCTTATTTGTATCTCTTTCACTTAACTGTGATTCTGTTATTCATAGATGTCTTCTTCTTTTTTGCATTCTAATAGACTAATGCTTGGTTAACTTGCATGTAACATTATCACCATTCAATTACTAGATGGAATACTTCCAAGATTATAGTTTCTTCTTTGAAAACAACTCCAACATTGGATTATAGCAGATGGGATGGGAAATGTGTACAAATAGCCGTTCGATTCGAAAGATTATATCTCATGGTTGAATATGTCCTCGTTTGTTTAGACATCTTTATAAATTGGAAGTGTAAATTGTGCAGTTGCTATTAATATTATACTGATGTGTAAGAATCTGCAGCAAAAATTCATACATACATTCCATATTTGACTACTGAGGCATTGAACTAGTAATATATAGATGTAACAATGGTGCATAAATTAATTAAGTTGTCCATTGTATTAATCCTACTACTCCTTATTTATGATGTAACAGAAGTGACCATGTACTAATGAATATTGTTTACATCATAATATGACTATAATCTCATTGCTTTCAATGTAAAAACTAAGTCCTTTTTTAACAACAAAGATTTTGAATAATAGGGCACATTAGCAGATTTTATTTTGTATTACTAGTACTATTATTTTATCAATAAGGTTAATACATGGAAAACCAATTATTATACGGAAACAATATGATTAATAACTTTCAAATTTTGTAGTTACCTAATAAAGGAAAAGAAGATCTCAATTTTCAACAAGAATAAGAAAATGAGCGGGCTAGACTAAATCAACAAATTTATTGTGGATCCTAATTTCAAACGGGAGCTCAATTTATCTCCGCAGACGACGCACATGAATCGAGAGTACTACCAGAACGTATCTCGTCTTTCAAAAAGAAGTCTCCATTGTCTCTACTTTTATTAATATTCTGTTTTAATTTTAATTTATGTCATTCCAATTGTAATAAATTTATTTCCATATATTTTTTCTTCTGTATTCAAGTTGTACGGAGTATATTATATTGCATTTGACAATTTCTATTTTGCTACCCAATTTCTACCATCTTATGATAAATACAATTATACAAATACCAATTTACAAAGAGAAAAAAAAAATCTTTAATCGTACTAAAAGTGCCTTTATCAAACTATTAATAAATACTTACATACGTCACATTAATAATTTATAGGGATATTGGCATCTAATATCATGAAACTTTCAAAAAGTTGGGTTTTTCCCACGAACTTTAAAATTGATAAATAATATCACGAACTTTACCATGTGTTTGTTTTTTTCCACGAATGAAAAAATTCCCACAAATAATATTATGATACGGATTTTTTTTCGTAATTTCTCGACAACAATTTTGAAAGCTTCAAGTTTTTCAATCTTTGAAGATAGTTTTTCTTGGAGCACACCCTCCAAAAATGTTCTTCAATCTATTAAAATAACATGAATTTTTTCATTCGTGGGAAAAAACAAACTCGGGATAAAGTTCATGATATTATTTGTTAATTTTAAAGTTCGTGGGAAAAACTCATCTTTTTGAAAGTTTCTTGATATTAGATATCAATATCCCTAATTTATATTTCTAGGAGTACGAAATAATGAAAGATCTAAATTTCTAAAAATAAATAGTCTGAATTTCCAAATGAAATTACAAAGCGGCGCCCAAATTTCGTAAGTGCTGACGACGAAATGTAAATTGGCATCCCTGAAACGTGGCCAATTCCTTCTCTTCAAAACTCACAATTACTGCGTGTCAAAAAAAATTCCAAATTCCAAATTCCAATCCCTATTTAACAAATCGAAACCCTCTTCGCCTTCTTCTCTCCAATTCAAGATTTCAAATCATAAAAGTTGGTAAAAAAGTTATAGAAAGAGCACTCTACTTTTCACCGAAGAAATCAGGTTAGGTTACCATGGAGAGTTCAATTATTTTTAAAAGAATTTGTATTTCGTTATCTTGGTTTTTGTTTTTGCTTGTGCTTTGATCAATCCGTTTGATTTGATTGTTGTATCTTCGAATTTGTTGGTCGATTCTTAAAAGGATTCATTTTCGGTGAGGTTTATGGTGAATTTCTTGTTTCTTTCTGATCTTAGGGTTTTGTGTGGCTAGGTTAATTTTGAGCAAATTGCTGATTTCAATTACTTTATGCACCTTTGAATGTTCAACGAAATGATGATTTATGGATAAAGATTCAAACTTGTTGTGTTTAAATCGCATTAGTGAGTGAATTGAATTTCTATGTAATTGCATTTATATGAACTGAATTGAGTTTGGTTTGCAATGGGTGAATCTCAGGAGATCGGAGGCGTAGCAATTTCTGTATCATGAGCAATGCACAGGAAATTAGGATGTATTCAAGGGCTAGAAGTAGGAGACGGACACTGGATGTTGATCTCAATGCTTTACCACCGTCACATGAAATCGGGGAGCAGGGTGTTGTTTCGCACCATACTAGGTCCCACGGTAGGCAGGAGGCTGGAAGAAGTGCCACCGCCCTGCCTCCGCCAATTGATGTAGAGGCGCTTGATGACGACGTTATTATCTCTTCGCCTACGGCATTTGCAGAAGTATGCGAGTGTTGCTTTAATCTTGTCACCTGTTATGCATTTGAGTTTTATTTCCTATCTATAATGTTTCGGTATAGTCATGTGATTTAGCTTCTGTTTTTTTTTTAATTTTCAGGCCAAGAACAACGCCAGAAGGAACCGTGGGCGGACTGTCGTGGTTGATGTGGATAATGGTAACCTCGATATACTTTTTCTTCTTTGTCATTACTATGTTCCTCAAACCTTAGTGATCTTGCTGGTGCTATTTCCTTCGTGCGATTCATCATATTTGAAGCATACATTTGCGGATTGTGGTTGCTATTCACTTACAATGTTTTCCCAACTTAAGTAGATTTATTAGAAGTATATCATAGTATCTGAAAATCATATTGATGTTGGAGCAATTATGATACAAAAGAATGTTAGCTTAGCTTATGTGTCGTATACTTTACAAGTCTGATAGAAAAAAATGAACCTTTCGAGTACATCAGCCTCTGCCTCTCGGATTCTAATCCTAACATAGTTGTCTTTAGACCTTTTTCTTGAATATATGTCATTAGAATGCGTCTAACTAATTCCATGTCGTAACAATGCCTCCTTTTTATGTGACTAGTTCAAGTAATACAAACGAACTAGCTCAATTTATACAACTGCTGATTGAAATACGAGCTGTTCGTCTCTCCTCGTCGATGAACTTCATTCTCGAATACTTGTTTCATTCTTTCTGTTTTTTTTTTCACATTATAGAATTTTCTTGCTGATATGCTTCGACATTTTCACAGATGACAGAGCATCTCGCAACAAGCGCAGAAGGGTTCCTACAAACCAGACAATTATAAACTGCGACCTTTACATAAACCTCGAAAGCAGTAGCAACTCATCGGTAACATACAACACACCTTCCTTCCTTCGTTTTCCTCTGCTTTTTTGTTTCAGCTTATTACGCACTATGGTGTTTGAATTTTTAGAGGGAAAGTGGCAAAAGCGCTGCAGTGCCTATACCTCCCGTTCCACCAAAGGAGCCGACATTCAGCTGCCCCATTTGTATGGGCCCGCTAGTCGAAGAGATGACAACAAAATGTGGCCACATTTTCTGCAAGGCGTGCATCAAAGCTTCCATAGCTGCTCAGGGGAAATGTCCAACGTGCCGGAGAAAAACGACGACGAGAGACATTATTAGAGTGTACCTTCCCTCAACTAGAACTGCTTGAGGTCTCTGTGTGTGGGTGTATCTCTGTTATAATCGGTTTTGTACTGTCTTTACAACACACAAGATTCTAAAATTTGAGTTGGTTATTCAGTCTTTACTTCTATTTTTTTCGCTTAATGTGACAAAATATATTATGATAGTTATAGATATAATTGATTAAATTTGGTTGCTTTGTGGCATCAGTTTTAGCAGTTTGAAATTTCAATAATGAGATTTGATATTTAGTCTTAGTTCTGTGGAGTAGTATTAAGATTTATTTACACTATTTGAATATAATATAAAGCGGGCAATATATCTGTAATCTAAATAGCTGAATTAAACTAAATGGGTTTGTGTTAAAATGACAACCCTTTTAAACTGACAACGTGACACCGCTTATACAGCAATATTATAAACGCTACACAGCAATATTACAAATACTACAAAACAATCTATAGATTGCTGTATAGTGTGTCGGATATTGCTGGACAAGAAATATTGCTGGTTAAAGACCAGCATATTATTCGTCCACATGTACAAATGATTGGCTAGGAATGGTGGCATGGTGTTATTTTAAGGGATGATGGCACCCTAACATGCCCCAAACTAAATGACTTTTTTTTTTAAAAAAAATTGGTTCGAATTTTGGGATGATTTTTTTAAAATCAAGAGAAGTTTCAAATAAATATCATATTCCAGCTCTGTTAATTCATTTCATTCGTATTTTATCATAAAATTAATATATAAAAGTATAATTCACATTTTATTATAATTTATTGAGTTTTCTTAATTATAATGGGATACATAAACAGCAACGGAAGAAGTACAATTTTTAAGCAAAGTCATATAAGTAAAGATTATATTAATTCATGATCGACACTACTGAATAATGCAGGCGTTGGGATCATCTTCGCAGGAGTGGCCGTCAATCGGATAGAAATGCGATGGCGGCGGCGATGGTGGCGCCGGTGCATTCCAATACGGTGCACTCGTCCCCCTCTGAGGTGAAAACGGCGGCGTAGATGGTGGTGGTGGTGTTACCGGTGGCTCAGGCGGTGGCGTAGATGGTGGTGGTGGTGTTACCGGTGGCTCAGGTGGTGGTGTTACCGGTGGCTCAGGTGGTGGTGTTACCGGTGGCTCAGGCGGCGGCGTAGATGGTGGTGGTGGTGTTACCGGTGGCTCAGGCGGTGGCGTAGATGGCGGTGGCCGCACTTTCTTTGTCTTGCTGCCGCAGAAACATGACATTTTTGAGAATGTTGTTAAGGTGTTGTGAAAAGTATGGGAAATGTTTGTTTATATATATGTTTGAAGATTGAAGAGATATGTGAATTCATATAATGGTATGCAAAATGCTAAGTATTCCACTTAATTACTGTGATATGCTGCATATCTTATGTGAGCAATGTTTTTGAGCATTACGCGTTGTTTGTTTAGTTTATAGATTTATTTTGATTCCAATTCATTAAAAAATGTTATCTACATTTTCTTATTTTGCAATTTTCATAAAATAAAACTCAAGTAGTTCGTGTTGTGTATAACTTTGGGTTATAACTTCGAATAAATTAATAAAATGATAAATCAAGCTTTGATTTTTATGTAAAATGTAAAATTGAAAATGTGAATAAAACAAAACAAAGAAATAATGTGTCTTAAGAGAGAGCGTGATGCGCTCATACCATTTTACTATTTGGTAATTGTCTTTTGGTAATTATCTTAACTAACAATTTAGCATACATAATATTGTGATATTAATTTCATGCTAATAATTACTCCATAATTTCAAATGTAATGATGTAATTAGGATTGACAAAATAGTGCGGATAGGGTTTATCATATTTACTAATGTTAGGAATTTTTTATCTCAAAGACGAACTCGATCGTTTTATTGCATTCAAGTTCATACTATTTTTTAAAATAAATTCTTGTATAGTTGTAGTTTTTATTTCATTGAATCCTTATTTAATCGATTTCCTTTAGTTTAATATCAATGTTAATAAAATTTCATAATAAATTGTAAATTAATTTGGTAAAAGAGTTTTGTCAAAATATAAACCAATTAAGGTTAATATGAGTGTGTTGAAAACCTCTCTCCACAACTCCTCCAACTAAATTCCTTGGTAGAGATAGCAACATATTGAAGATTTTTTTGTTTGAACTTAATATCAACCTTTATGGCATAACAAATAATTCAGTTTTCAACTAAGATATTATGTGGAGTTTATTTAAATAATAATAGATGAAGCGTTATTTTATTATAAAAAATTAACAATTACATTTAATAAAGATGAAATATATCAAACATAAATGTACAAAGACTTGCTGGAATAAAGAGTAAAAATAGAAGTACCTACTTATGCGTTTTATTAACTTTTTTACAATATGTATAAGATCAAAAACAATTTCTTAAAACTAAATCCGCATTTTTTATTCACGGACGGTGGGTCTATATATATAACTATGATTCGTATTTCATTAATTTTTCCCATTCAATTTCTTTATATTTCTTAAACTCGTACCCAAGTTAAAATGGTACGCATAATTAAGGACGGAAATAGTATATACAATTTTCCAGAAAATTCAAATAAGTAGGGTAGTTCATTTATCAAACTACTACTTTTTATTTTTATCATCCCTATATATAATCAGTGTAGAAATATTAATAAAAACTACTATATATAATATTAATCGCGGTGCTTTCCAAAAACGTTCGATTCCCCCCTCTGAGGTGACATTCCAAATAGTAATTCAATTTTTCAGCTATGTACGAATTTATCTAAATAATACTATATAGTAGATGATGTTTTACTTTATAATGAAAATATTAACGTTCCCATCAAATAAAGATGAAAGATAATACTTAAAAAATAAAAGTACAACGACTTGAATAAATGAAAAATTGTATCCTAAAGAGTGAAAAAAATATAAAGATCTAATGAGATAAAGATTAAAAATATGTATTTTGCCTAAAATCAATATATAAATACGAGAACACAGGCCAATTTTATTTATAAAACAATTTTTTAAAACTCGTGCCCTATTGACTAATGCAGGCGTTGGGATCTTCTTCGCAGGAGTAGCCGTGATACGGATAGCGCTGCGACTGCGGCAGCGGCTGCGGCTGATACGAATACAGCCCATCATAATCATACGATGAATTCCGCGAATCATAATCATACGATGAATTCCGATGATCATAATCATACGATGTATAGCGATGATCATAATCATATGATGAATAGTCATATCCGGAATATTCCGATGGCCACGGTCTTACCGTTGGATTAGGCGCCCACGCAGATGGCGGTGATTCCGGTGCCGTTGTTTCTGTTGGTTCAGGCGGCGGCGTAGATGGTGGTGGCGGTGGTTCTGTTGGCTCAGGCGGCGGCGTTTCTGTTGGTTCAGGCGGCGATGATTCTGTTGGCTCAGGCGGCGGCGAAGATGGTGGCGGCGGTGGTTCTGTTGGCTCAGGCGGCGGTGTTTCTGTTGGCTCAGGCGGCGATGATTCTGTTGGCTCAGGCAGCGGCGTTTCTGTTGGCTCAGGCGGTGGCGGAGGTGTTTCTGTTGGCTCAGGCGGGGGCGGAGATGGTGGTGTTGATTCTGCCAGTGGCTCAGGCGGCGGTGTAGATGGTGGTATTGGGATTTCATTTTCCGGTGGCGGCGGCAGTTTCTTTTTGGGGTGGCGCTTGCTGCCGAAGAAACATGAAATTTTGAAGTACATTGTCATGTTTTTTTTTTTTTTTTGTTTTTTTTACATGTATGGCTAATGTGTGTATATATATTTGAGTATTAAATTTAATTCATATGATTGTATCTATACATATATAAAATGCGAGTTTTGAGCCATTTTGAATGATAATTTTGTGCAAAGGATGTAAATGCAATTAAGGAAAGCTAAGCTGTTATGGCTTTTGTAACTCCTACTAATTCATGCGATTATACATATATTTAGATAAGATTAGATTTAGTTTAATAGTATAACGGTTACAAATGTTATCATTGTGAATATTTATAAGTTTTAAGCATTAAGCTTCTCACGTCCAACAATCACTATGGATTTAAATTGACATTTATTCTCCAAGACGTTTTCAAATTGCCTTCATCATTGAACGTTTTTTTTTAAAATGCCATGATCATGGTTAATTAGCTAAATAAATGAGAACTTTTCGTTTCTGTTTCAGTGATGAATGGCGCCTCACATCCAATCACTGTATATATATACAGGACTATGATATACACATTACCCTAAAATTCATAGATATATTGAGCATGGAAACGAAATCCGACTCCAGCACATTGCCTGTTGCCTCTTCATCCTCCGCCACCATGGAACGACTGCATAGGAATTGACGGTGAATATCCTCCAAAGGTTTGCATACTGAAAAGCTATTGGAGAGTGCGCATAAAGTGTGTAGTACATGGTGGCGACTATGCAAGGATCCCACCAAGTAGCACGTCATTGTTATGGATATTTGACGTCCTGCTGCCACCAAGTGGGACGTCATTGTTATGGATATTTGACGTCCTGCTCTCCGCAATTTTTGGAATATTTGCCGTTGCGCTGCCCGCGAATATGACAACCTGTGTCAAAAATTTGAGAACATTGACTTTGTGCAGTAGATCGTAGCCAGAGAAAATATGTTGAGCTAAAGTTTGCCATTTTTGAAATGTATGGGTTGCTAAAATATGTAGCCGACTGGTAGAATTCTTCTATTTGCTCTGTTTGCTTATGCATTTTGTGTGTTTTGGTTTATTCTACTACCAAATCTGGATTAAACCTGCCTTTTGTTATTACTCTTTAGAATTTTGAAATGCTAAGAAACTTAGGAATTCAAATGCGTTCACTTTTAAGTTGGCGAATTGCACTGTTACATTGTTTTTTTATTTCAAATTGTTTATTTGGTAGTATATTTTTAGCTTAACTGTGTTCTCTGTTCTTTAGTTTTGGCCTTTAAATTCATAAAAAAATGTCAATCCACTTGCTTTTAGTGGTGGATCCATAACCGATTACTATAACTATAAAAATTAAATATAACTCTAATATTCTCACTAGCAAAGAGATCAAGAAACTTGGAGCATTCGTCCGGCAAAATAGTTAGGATTGATCTTATAGCTCAGGGAACAAGAGCATGAGTGGAGGAGAGACGAAAACACGAAGAATCTATTGTAAAAGATACGATGTGTTATTTTCTTTTTTTTTTTAACTTTTTGTAACATTGTTTTACTATTGAACTATTCTTAATTGTATGTTATTAATTTGTATTTACAGCTTTTGTAGTATTCCCTTAGATAGAAGTGAAGTCATTTTGTATGTTCTATAATAGTTGAGTCATTTTAATTTTTAGTATTTATCACGTTTTTCATTTCCTGCTTTATTATTACTTAACTCACTTCACAATGCCGAAAAAAAATGCCTCCACTACTATGGATGAGAGAGTATTAGATATCTAATACTCCATTATAATCAACATTTATAAGCTTATTTTAATCAACATGTGTTTGTGGTTGATCTTTTTGCAATAGAGATCGAAAGCATTCTTATTGACGGGTGTTTTGTGTTCAAATTTTAGTTTGAAAACTTATTTAATTGTATGAGTTTTCATTTGTATTGTGAATTGTTATTATATACAAGTTTAGAACTTCTAATCATATTGTTTCTCATTTTAAAAATACTGGACTCATGTTTCAAATTAGTATAAGTAGAACGTGAATTAAGTCGTGCATCGCACGGGGTGCGACACTAGTTATATTAATTCTCTACTAGTAATGTTATTATAAAAATACTATTATCTTCATTAGTAATTTGGCATACATATATACTATGGCATTAATTTCATATTAATAATTGTATGCGTAGTTTATACTCATCACTTACAGAGTTATAATCAAGCAATGATTGTTCTCATACAACCGTGCGTGCATATATGGTTAGCGTAATTATAAACGGGTAAATATAAATCTCTAATTTCAAGCTTTTTAGTTATTTATCAGATAATTACTCACTCCATTCACAAAATAATGTCCATATTTACTATTTGGATCCGTCCATAAAATAATATCCACACTTTCTTACTATTTATGAATTAATATATAAAAGTAGAATTTTTATTCTACTAATTTTTTCCACCCATATTTATTCACATTTATAAAATCCGCACCGAGTAAGTGAGATTTTAACTTGCGAAAACACAAATTTCAACGGCAGGGTTCTTGACCTGATTACAGTGTTAATAATTATGTAATTTGTTGGTTTATCAAGTTGATATGGTAACGACAGGGCGGAGCCAGAATTTATACCGACGGGGCAAAAAATTACTCCCTCAATTTCTTCATAGTTGAGTTATTTTACCATTTTGGGAAGTTTCTTCATAGTTGAGTAGTTTCCTTATATGATAACTTTTTCCTCTTTCTTACTTTACTCTCTCTTACTTTATTCTCTCTACTTTATTCACTTTATACTTTATTCTCTCTACCTTTTCCCCTCTCTTACTTTTTTATCTATTTATTTAACACGCCCAACATTCATTTCTAAAACTCCAAGCTAAAAAGTTCCGCCTCAACTAAGAAGAAACGGAGGGAGTACATGAGTAGATACGCCCCTGGGTAACGGTCCAGCATGTTAAAGTGAAATCCAAAAATGATTTATTAAGGAAATCTTCAACTACAACACGAACTCGACTTGCTGCATCAAATATGAACATGACTCGTATATGATAAGAACCCGTTTGATACATGATGTTGTTTGTGTTGACACGACACAATAGTGACACTAACTCGTCCTTTGACATGAAGTGGCTATGATGGGAAGGGAAGGTAAAGAATGGAGAGGTGGATTTGTAGATTGATGATGAAAGTAAAGAATGAAATGAAATAAAAATGAAACAGAAGAAAATAATAGTTCAAACGTATCATTATGATACTAACATGTTCATGCCAAAAATTTTGAGCCTAAACATAATTCGACTCTTAATAATAATAAAAAAATGTTATGACGCCACCAATCAAAGAATTCTTTATTAAAATATTATGATAATATTTCCGTTTGATTACATTTCTATATATATTATTTATCTTGTTTGTTTAGGCCTACATAATAATGCAGGCATTGGGATCATCTTCGCATGAGTGGCCGTCACGCGGATAGAAATAAGTAGGAGGCGGCGGCGGCGGCGGCGCATTCCAAAATGGTACAATCGTCCCCCTCTGAGGTGATAGCTGAAGATAAGAGAAATCTTCCCATGGCTCAGTTGGCGGCGTTGGTGTTTCCGCTGGCTCAGACGTCGGCTCAGGCGGCGGCGGCGGTGTTTCCAATGGCTCAGGCGGTGGCGTAGGTGTTTCAAGTGGATCAGGCAGTGGCGTAGGTGTTTCTATTGGCTCAGGCGGCGGCGTAGGTGGTGGTGGTGTTTCTAGTGGCTCAGGCGGCGGCGTAGGTGGTGGTGGAGGTGTTTCCGGTGGCTCAGGCGGCGGCGTAGGTGGTGGTGGTGGTGGTGGTGTTTCTAGTGGCTCAGGCGGCGGCGGAGGGGGTGGTGGCGGTGGTTGAGGCGGCTTGTTTTTGGAGTGGCGCTTGGTGCCGAACAAACATGATAGTATGAAGAACATTGTCGTGGTTCTTATGGGAAATTTGTGTGTATATATATTTATATATTTGAGATTTGAGTCTTCCATATAATTACTATGATTGTGTTATAGTAATTCTCTACTAATTGTTTGTGTTCTCGATAATATTATCTTCATATTAATAATATCTAATTACTAATTGTTGTACTATACATATTTATTATACTCATCACTTAACTATTAGACGATTGTTCCCATATTAATATTAATACACGCACACACGTATTGCGTGTATTAAACGGGTAAAAATAATTCTCTAATATCAAGGTTTTTAGTTATTTATCTTGGACAAGGATAATTATATATTAGTGGGGATGTACTAATATGCTAACTAATTTTAAAGTGCTAATGTACATCCAATCACGTGCTGCCACGTGGCACGAAAAATGCAATATTATATACAGAAAAATGCAATATGAATTTCGACAGATTGCATTTTTGTTATATGAAGATTGCATTTTTTATTGTTGAGTTTTGCATTTTCGATATTGACTGTTTAATTTGCATTTTATATCTATACGGATTGCATTCATATATGTGAAAATGCAAAACTTAACAATATAAAATGCAATTTTGTGAAAATGCAAAACTTAACAATTAAAAATGCAATTTTCCTATAACTAAAATGCAATCTGCGGAAATGCATGAACAACTTCACAAATGTGTATTGCATTTTTATATATACAATATTGCATTTTTCGTGCCACATGGCAGCACGTGGTTGGATGTATGTTAGCACTCTAATTAAGGATGCGCCCTAGTGCTCCCCTATATTAGTGTTAGTAAATGTGTACACATTTGAGGAAATGAAAAGAAATCTCGGAAATGTGTATATATGTATTTGAGGAAACAAAAAAATATATTGTGGGATGTAGAAGTGCTATTTTTTTTTTTTTTTTTTTGGTCTCTATTAGAGCTGGTAAATTTTGACACTATAAAAAAACTTGACATAAATATGCACAAAGTTATTTAGTTTGGATCAAGCACCACCCGAGTCAACCTTTCGATAAGCATAACTATGAAATTAGTTTTAGAATAGTTCCATAGTAGCACTGAACCATATTTTTAAAATTTAATTTTGATTTACTAATTTTTAAAATTTTGTTTTGATTTTGTTTATCGTATTTTGTTCTTTCGTTTGTTTATATATCTTTTGTCAAATTTTTTAAAATATATACCAATGTGTATAACTAACAAATTGCAAATCATTCATTAATACTATAATTTAGGATACAATCCCTGATTTTTAAAAATTATAAAAATGACTAAATTGTTCCAACTCAATATTTAATCAAATTATTCTCTATAAGACTAACATTCTCAAAATTTGAAAAAATATTAAAAAAATTAAATATCTCGAATAACAAGAAAATTGAACACGACACTGTATATAATTAACTAATTAGCAAATAAAATCCTTTCATATTGGCGCCAAATACTAGGTAGCATATCATATGAATTTAAGCATATGTATATAGGTTTTATAGGTTTGCGTTAAAATACAACCCCTCTTAAAATGACACTGTAACACCACTTATACAGCAATATTATAAACACTACACAGCAATTAATATTACAAACGCTACACAGTATAGATTGTTGTATAGTGCGTCAGATATTGCTAAACAAGAAATATTGCAGGATAAAGACCAGCAAATTGCTGATCGTCTTTTTCAGTTTTTTTTTTTCCCATGTGACAGCTTATTATTCATCCACGTGTACAAATGATTGGCTATGAATGGTGGTAAGATGTTATTTTAAGGGGTGGTGGCACCCTAACGTGCCCCTATGTATATAACATAATAAAAACATATTTCCCGATTCCAAAAATCAAAATCAAACACACGAATTTCACAAAATATAGGGAAAAAAAACACAATATATATTCCACCGAATTAAAAGTGCAGAAAATGAAACCCTAACTACATGACAAAGCATTGAGCGTTGGGATCTTCGTCCATGGTGTAGCCGCCTTCCGGCATGAAAGTCCTAGGCGGCGGCGGCGGCGGTGGCGGAGCGTTCATTCCCGGGGTCCAGCTCGCATATTGTGGCGGATAGTACGAATTGTTCGAATACCCGAAGTTCTCCTCTGGCGGCGGTGGGGAAGCTTCCGCCGGTGGTTGAGGCGGCGGCGGGGGAGCTTCGGCTGGTGGTTGAGGTGGCGGCCAGGGAGCTTCGGCTGGTGGTTGAGACGTCGAAGCCTCGGGTTTCGAGCCTTTCTTGCTTTTCTTTTTGCTTCCAAATAAACCCATTTTTGTGGCTTGGTATATTTGATTGTTAGTTCTTGCTTGTATTTATATAGAGGGTTTTGTATAAGGGATCAATTGAATCGAAAATGTGATTTTAATCGAATTCGGGGTGTGAATTTGTTGTATGATAAATTTAGTTATGAGAATAAAATGTCACTATTTTGATGATTAATTTGGTAAGAATTATTTGGTTCTTGATATAGTATGTCGATGAGAAGGTTGATTGTTGAAATGATAGTGTTTGATAAAAAAAGTATAGAGTGAAAGGAAAATAGGAAATGTGTATATATATACTTGAGAAAAAAAAATATATAAAGGGTTATGGAATGTAGAATGCTCCATTTGTTTGCGAGCAGAGAGTTTTTTTTTTAGTTCTTTCTGTTAATTTTGAGGACAAGAGGTACAATGGTACATCAATATGTCCTTTTCACTATAATAGTTCTACTTTGATGAAAAAATGCAAGTTCTAAAAAATATGAGTACATTAAAAAGGGATCCAAAAGAACCTTTCAAAATATAGCAAAAAATTAATTTGATTATTCTAATTAAATTTTGGATACTGTCAAATTTTTTTAGAGAATTTTAAATTTACCATACTAAATTTTTCTACTCATTTATGTAATATTTATTTAAATTTTGGATATGCTATTAAAATATGCATATCATTGGAATTATTCCGAAATTTATTAGATTTGATAGTAAATAATTTTATACTTCAATTGTTTTTTACACACAACTCTATATACATAATACCCTCAATTTAAAACCTTCTATAATTAGACCATCTCCAACCATACCAAAAGTAGGTTTGGTGTGGAAAACTTATCCAACTATATATCAAACTCAAACTCATTTTTCGATTTTTCTATTGAACAATACCAAATATGATGTTTACTGCAAAAATTTTGTGAGACAAAAACTCAAAAATGGTGTAAAATTTGAATTTTGTGTAAATGATTGGAGTAAAACTATTTTTTAATGTGACGTATACTAAAAAATGGGTTTAAGTTTGGTGTAAGTGATTTGAGATGGCCTTTAGGTCATCTCCAATTGTACACCAAAACTCATTTTGGATGTAAATATCTTCTCCAACTATGCACCAAACTCAAACCCATTTATAATGTTTTCTTCTGAAACAACACCAAAATTAGTGTACAACACCAATTTTGGGTCTCTATTGCAAAAATCTTGAAATATTGCAATGTAGTCCTTTATTTTATAATAATTGATGTGCATATGCATGATTATAATATGAAAAAGACGTTTCTTTATTACGATGTGCAACAAGTACTTGATAAATTCTTCACTGAAATATTTCTTTGGGTAGGTAGTAATGAATGCTTCCATAATAGTATATGTTTAATTTTCTGAGTTTTTAATTTTAGCTATTTTATATATTTATTGTCATATCTTTAAATGTGTTTCAATTTATATTTGAATTTTATTATAGTATATTTAGTGTACTTTAATTTTCAAAGTAGTGTAATTTTTTTGAATGTAAAGTATATTTAATAGATAAATATATTAATAATAAAATTTTATATGAATATTTAATTTATATAAAATATTTGATAAAGTGTTGTGGTTAATATGTAATTCAAATAAGTATGTACCTATAATTAAAAAAGTATAAAAAGTAAGTGAATAGAGAATATTCTTTTTGGTATGAGTTTGAAGCAAAATTACATTTTAGTGTGACGTATACTCAAAAATAGGTTTGAGTTTGGCGTAAATGGTTGGAGATGAACTTAGTTATATAACTCTATTTCTAAGTTCCCATTTAGACATTTTATATTAGGAAATATATCATCGATTTAATAAATTGAATTATTTATTTTCTTTATAAATTTCTCATAATGACAAGAAGATATTCACATTTAATTGGTATAATAATTTTATAAATGTTCAAAATAGATTAATGATGCGAATCAAATTTCCTAGCCTTCTCCTCGTTCATTTTATGTGGTGTTATGTATGTTTAGACTTAAAAGGTGTTAATGTGTTGAAAATGTTGTAGCAAAAGAAACATAAAATCCACTTAATTAAAAAGTGCAGAAACCCTAATTAAAAGGTTTTATCTCTACTCTTCCAATTTCCAAACCCTAACTAATTGTAGTCACCAAATATCATGATTGTATCCTCCTTCATTGTAAGAGCGGTAGCCGTAGTAATCCGGCGGCGGATTGACTTGGTAGGGCGGTTGTTGGTAGAAATTGTTCCAATCATATCCTCCTCCATAGTTGAAGTTCGCCTCCGGCTCTACCCGCGAAGCTTCGGCTGGTGGTTGAGGTGGAGCCAGGGGAGCTTTGGCTGGTGGTTGAGGTGGAGCCGGGGGAGCTTCGGCTGGTGGTTGAGGTGGCGGCGGGGGAGCTTCGGCTCGTGGTTGAGGCGTCGAAGCCTCGGATTTTGAGCCTTTCTTGCTTTTCTTTTTGCCGAATAAACCCATTTTTGTGGCTTGGTATATTTGATTGTTGGTTCTTGCATGTGTTTATATAGAGGGTTTTGTATAGGGAATCGAATTATATGAAATGTGATTTTGTAATCGAATTTTTAGTTATGAGAATATAATGAATGTAACTTTTTTTTATGATTGTGGTGACAATTGTTTGGTTCTCTTGATTTAGCCCCATTTTTATGATTGCGGTAACAATTTTTCGTGCTAAATTTATCCACTCATTTAAGCAATATTTATTTTAAATTTTTGATATGTTATCAAAATATGCACAGCATTGGATTCATCCCAAAATTTAGTAGATTTGTTAGTAAATTTTTTTATATTTCAATTTTTTTACACATACCGTCAACTAAAAATTGAAAACATTCTGTAAATGTTGCCCCTTCGACTTTTAATACTGATAAGAAGATTTGATGAATTGTACTCCTATTTATTTTCTTTTTAAATTTTTAATACTGATAAGAAGATTTTCACAATTTACTAGTGTTAATAAGTTTATAAATGTTAAAAATAGATTAATGATGCAATCAAATATGTGGTGTTAGGTATATTTGGGCGAATTGGAAAAAAATATCAAAAAAATTAAAAAATTAAAAGTCTACTGAATAACTCTACATAAATGCTAGGCGTTTGTATTTAAGAATGTGTAAATTTTAACCCGCAAACTATTGAAGAAATAATCTAGTAATACTATCACGAAAAAAAAAACATTCGGAATTAAATCAAAATTAAACATGTTAATTACTGCAGCCAAAAACAAAATCAATGCAGGAAAGAAACATAAACTCTACCTAATTAAACATGTTAAACATTGTTCGTTTGGTATTCTCCTTCTCGATGGCGGCGGTATGGCTCCGGCATCGTGGAAGGGGGATAGTCGTAGTGTGGCACCAGCTGTATCTCCGGCTCCAGCGTGGGGGGATCGTGGGAGGTCGAAGCCTCGTGTCTAGAGCGGCGCTCTTTTTTTTGGCGGAAAAGAATCATTTTTTTTTTGGTTTATGTTTTTGGAGTTTTGGTGGTTTGTCTTTAATTTATAGAGAGGGTTTTGTGTGTTGATATAGAAATGTGGATCTTGGGTTTGTTTTGATCGGATTTTGGGGGTGATTTTTTGTATAATGAGTTTAGTTATGTATGAGGGTAAAAATGTGACGATATTGGTGATTATGGTGGGAAAATTTTGGTTCTTGATTTAGTTATGTTGATGAGAAGAAAATATATTAGTATTGATTTTTGAAGAAAACGACTTAATAGTAGATTATTACCTTAATAAGACATAATTTAATGTAGTATATTGTTGAAATCAATATTTTATTAAAACAAAAATATTTAAATATATGGGAGATCATATCAGTTCGAAAAAATTTATAAGGAAGTTTGAATTGTGACTTTTAATTAGGGGTAGAAGTTTAGTTTGGTCATATTTATAATTTGAAAATGTAGGAGAATTCTAATAATCTAATATATGGGCGAGCATCAACAATTTTAGAAAGTGTATGTACGTCTTAAAAATAAGTAAATGTACAAAAGTAGTTAACGAAGTTCTTAACCTAATTCTAATATTGAAGGGTTGTGTAATTAAATTAGTTGATTTATTAACTTGTAACTATTTTTAAGTAATGATATAATTCGATCTTTAGTTATATTGATACTTTAATTAATTGGTTTATTGAAAGAAGGAAGGTATAGATTTCATGGGCCTAGTGCAAGTAATTAAGTAATCCAGATATCTTTAATTACTACGCGATATGAATATATAATATTTTGAGAGAATTCGGAATAAGGGGTTATATTCGCTGACCTTTTGAAATTGAGGATTAAATTCGTCGACTTTTCGGAATATAGGAACGAGACATGCATATTTTTCAAAATAAGGGATTTTGAGTTTTTTTTCTTTTTCCACTTCTTTTTTCTTATTATTTCACTCATAATATTTATTAATTGACCAAACCACCCTCAAATTTGATCCCCAATCCTGAAAAAAAATCGTGAAATTCTGCAAGCCAGTTCTGCCGCTTCCAAATTCCAATCTCCTCCTCCCCCTTCCCCTTCGCCTCCACCCTACTCCGTATTGTTGAAAAAATCATCTCCTGTATCAATCCTTTGCTATACGAAAAGTATACTCCTCTTCAATTCACACTTCTCTTGCAGTCTTACACCAAATTTGTATATTGTTGTATTTTTTCTCTGTATAGCTCTTGAACCCAAGAAGTTTTGCTTTCTTCAATTGTCTTTAGTAGCCGTATTTTTCGCTGCACATCGCGACAAGAATTTGCTTGATCGACACTTCCAAGAAGGTAGTAAAACCAGAATTTGCTAATTGATTTGAAAAAAGTCTAATTTTTTAAAATGTCAGCAAACTAATAAATTGCAGCCATAGCTAGATTCTGAAAACGAAGCCTAAAAAATCTATACAAGCAATTTGAAGAAGAAAACATTCTGAAAACTACACTTAAAAAATCTATAAGCAATTTGAAGAAGAAAACGCTACGAACGCTACAAAATTGAGGAAGTAAAAAAGCAAAAGTTATATCTGAATCAATACCTCAAAAAAGATACAGTAACTGTGAATTGTCAAATCCATTTTTGCAAGACTCAAACTTTTTGAGACTAAAACAGAAGAATAACTGGGAAATGAGTAAGGAGGAGAGACGGTGAAGGGGAGGGCCGAGGAGGAGGGTGGAGGAGGCAGAAATTTAATCCCATCGCGCGATTGTTTTTTTTTTTTTTTTATCAAATTTGAGGGGTGGTTTGGTCAATTAATAAATATTATGAGTGAAATAATAAGAAAAAAGAAGTGAAAAAAGAAAATAAAAGCAAAATCCCTTCTTTCGAAAAATATGCATGTCTCGATCCTATATTTCAAAAGGTCGACGAATTTAATCCTCAATTTCGAAAGGTCGGCGAATATAACCCCTTATTCCGAATTCTCTCCATTTTGCTATAAGATAAATAGTCTGATTGAAGAATGGACTAAACCAGAAATTCTTAAGAGAATGAACGGGCTAGGGTGACCCAATAAAAAGTTAAAAACTAATAACTCAACAAATTTAATGTAGATCCTAATTTCAAATAGAAGTTTTAAATGGATGAGGAATTGCCTACTAAAAATCACCTAATTTGCTAATTAATTAACCAATAGAATCAACCAATATTCTACAAATCTGTTAGTTATAGTTATAGGGACCAATTGAATCACGCAATACTAACACGAAAAAAAAAAAAGTAAAGGCCAAATGTGGTCCCTAACATATGGCCGTTTTATCAATTTGGTCCTTAACATTATCTTTTTTATTATTTGGTCCCTCACAAATAAACTCGGACCCGAATCGGTCCTCACTTAACAGAACCGTCAAAAAATAGACGATGACCGCAATTTGACTATATTAAATTACTAAGAGTAATTAATTATACCTAATTATAATTCTTAATTCCTATTAAATTACAAATTATTCATTTCATTTTGCAACTGATACTATCTTTTTTTCAATTTTGCTAATAGGAAAAGAATTATAATTAAGTATAATTAATTATTATTAGTAATTTAATATAGTCAAATTGCGGTCATCGTTTATTTTTTTACGATTCTGTTAAGTGAGGACCGATTCGGGTCCGAGTTTATTTGTGAGGGACCTAATAATAAAAAAGATAATATTAAGGACCAAATTGATAAAACGGTCATATGTTAGACACCTTATTTGACCTTTATTAAAAAAAACATGCGTT